>NC_054748.1:19363580-19478154 GCF_018143015.1 Lytechinus variegatus | reverse complement strand
GGGGCCCCTTGAAAAAGATACTTTTTTAAAATAAAAAAATGGTCTAAATAGCCCTTTATTCCCTTCAATTTTGTTAATTTGAGCCCCCTTAATGTGCATACGCCCTGTCAGGCAGGTGTTATCTTGTTGCCCGAATCAAGTTCTACAAGTTAGGATCGGTGGTTACCCTGGCTAGGCCGTCGGGATATCCTGTGGGCCTCTTGAAAAAATACTTTTTTTAAATAAAAAAAATGGTCTAAATAGCCCGTTATTCCCTTTAATTTTGTTAATTTGAGCCCCCTTATGTGCATGCACCGGTCAGGCAGGTGTTTATCTTGTTGCCCGAATCGAGTTCTACAAGTTAGGATAGTGGTTACCCTGGCTAGGCCGTCGGGATATCCCTGGGGGCCCCTTGAAAAAGATGCTTTTTTAAAATAAAAAAAAGTTCTAAATAGTCCTTTATTCCCTTTAATTTTGAATTTGAGCCCCCTTAATGTGCATGCGCCGGCAGTCAGGTGTTTATCTTGTTGCCGGAATCAATTTTTACAAGTTCGGATAGTGGTTACCCTGGCTAGGCCGTCGGGATATCCCTGGGGGCCCTTGAAAAAAATACTTTTTTTAAACAAAAAAATGGTCTAAATAGCCCTTTATCCCTTTAATTTTGTTAATTTGAGCCCCCTTAATATGCATGCGCCGGGTCAGCAGGTGTTTATCTTGTTGCCCGAATCGAGTCTACAAGTTAGGATAGGTGGTTACCCTGGCTAGGCCGTCGGGATATCCCTGGGGGCCCCTTGAAAAAAATACTTTTTTTTAAACAAAAAAATGGTCTAAATAGCCCTTTATTTCCCTTTAATTTTGTTAATTTGAGCCCCCTTAATATGCATGCGCCCAGGCAGGTGTTTATCTTGTTGCCCGAATCGAGTTCTACAAGTTAGGATAGGTGGTTACCCTGGCTAGGCCGTCGGGATATCCCTGGGGCCCCTTGAAAAAGATACTTTTTAAAATAAAAAAAAATGGTCTAAATAGCCCGTTATTCCCTTTAATTTTGTTAATTTGACCCCCTTAATGTGCATGCGCAGGGTCAGGCAGGTTTTTATCTTGTTGCCCCAATCGAGTTCTACAAGTTAGGATAGGTGGTTACCCTGGCTAGGCCGTCGGATATCCTGGGGCCCCTTGAAAAAAATACTTTTTTAAACAAAAAAATGGTCTAAATAGCCCTTTATTCCCTTCAATTTTGTTAATTAGCCCCCTTAATATGCATGCGCCGGTCAGGCAGGTGTTTATCTTGTTGCCGAATCGAGTTCTACAAGTTAGGATAGGTGGTTACCCTGCTAGCCGTCGGGATATCCCTGGGGGCCCCTTGAAAAAGATACTTTTTTAAAATAAAAAAAAATGGTCTAAATAGCCCGTTATTCCCTTTAATTTTGTTAATTTGAGCCCCCTTAATGTGCATGCGCCCTGTCAGGCAGGTGTTATCTTTTTGCCCGAATCAAGTTCTACAAGTTAGGATCGGTGGTTAATCTGGCTAGGCCGTCGGGATCCCTGGGGGCCCCTTGAAAAAAATACTTTTTTTAAATAAAAAAAAATGGTCTAAATAGCCCGTTATTCCCTTTAATTTTGTTAATTTGAGCCCCCTTAATGTGCATGCGCCGGGTCAGGCAGGTGTTATCTTGTTGCCCGAATCAAGTTCTACAAGTTAGGATCGGTGGTTACCCTGGCTAGGCCGTCGGGATATCCTTGGGGGCCCCTTGAAAAAATACTTTTTTTAAATAAAAAAAAATGGTCTAAATAGCCCGTTATTCCCTTTAATTTTGTTAATTTGAGCCCCCTTAATGTGCATGCGCCGGGTCAGGCAGGTGTTTATCTTGTTGCCCGAATCAAGTTCTACAAGTTAGGATAGGTGGTTACCCTGGATAGCCGTCGGGATATCCCTGGGGGCCCCTTGAAAAAGATGCTTTTTAAAATAAAAAAATGTTCTAAATAGTCCTTTATTCCCTTTAATTTTGTTAATTTGAGCCCCCTTAATGTGCATGCGCCGGGTCAGTCAGGTGTTTATCTTGTTGCCGGAATCAATTTTTACAAGTTCGGATAGGTGGTTACCCTGGCTAGGCCGTCGGGATATCCCTGGGGGCCCCTTGAAAAAAATACTTTTTTTTAATAAAAAAATGGTCTAAATAGCCCTTTATTCCCTTAATTTTGTTAATTTGAGCCCCCTTAATGTGCATGCGCCGGGTCAAGCAGGTGTTTATCTTGTTGCCGGAATCAATTTTTACAAGTTCGGATAGGTGGTTTACCCTGGCTAGGCCGTCGGATATCCCTGGGGGCCCCTTGAAAAAAATACTTTTTTTTAATAAAAAATGGTCTAAATACCCTTTATTCCCTTTAATTTTGTTAATTTGAGCCCCCTTAATGTGCATGCGCCGGGTCAGGCAGGTATTTATCTTGTTGCCGAATCAATTTTTACAAGTTCGGATAGGTGGTTACCCTGGCTAGGCCGTTGGGATATCCCTGGGCCCCTTGAAAAAAATACTTTTTTTAAATAAAAAAATGGTCTAAATAGCCCTTTATTCCCTTTAATTTTGTTAATTTGAGCCCCCTTAATGTTCATGCGCCGGGTCAGGCAGGTGTTTTATCTTGTTGCCCGAATCAAGTTCTACAAGTTAGGATAGGTGGTCACCCTGGCTAGGCCGTCGGGATATCCCTGGGGCCCCTTGAAAAAATACTTTTTTAAATAAAAAATGGTCTAAATAGCCCTTTATTCCCTTCAATTTTGTTAATTTGAGCCCCTTAATGTGCATGCGCCGGGTCAAGCAGGTGTTTATCTTGTTGCCCAAATCGAGTTCTACAAGTTAGGATAGGTGGTTACCCTGGATAGGCCGTCGGGATATCCCTGGGGGCCCCTTGAAAAAAATACTTTTTTTTAAACAAAAAAATGGTTTAAATAGCCCTTTATTCCCTTCAATTTTGTTAATTTGAGCCCCCTAATATGCATGCACCGGTCAGGCAGGTGTTTATCTTGTTGCCCGAATCGAGTTCTACAAGTTAGGATAGGTGGTTACCCTGGCTAGGCCGTCGGGATATCCCTGGGGGCCCCTTGAAAAAGATACTTTTTTAAAATAAAAAAATGGTCTAAATAGCCCTTTATTCCCTCAATTTTGTTAATTTGAGCCCCTTAATGTGCATGCGCCCTGTCAGGCAGGTGTTATCTTGTTGCCCGAATCAAGTTCTACAAGTTAGGATCGGTGGTTACCCTGGCTAGGCCGTCGGGATATCCCTGGGGGCCCCTTGAAAAAAATACTTTTTTTAAATAAAAAAAAATGGTCTAAATAGCCCGTTATTCCCTTTAATTTTGTTAATTTAAGCCCCCTTAATGTGCATGCGCCGGGTCAGGCAGGTGTTTATCTTGTTGCCCGAATCAAGTTCTACAAGTTAGGATAGGTGGTTACCCTGGCTAGGCCGTCGGGATATCCCTGGGGCCCCTTGAAAAAAGATGCTTTTTTAAAATAAAAAAATGTTCTAAATAGTCCTTTATTCCCTTTAATTTTGTTAATTTGAGCCCCCTTAATGTGCATGCGCCGGGTCAGTCAGGTGTTTATCTTGTTGCCGGAATCAATTTTTTACAAGTTCGGATAGGTGGTTACCCTGGCTAGGCCGTCGGGATATCCCTGGGGGCCCCTTGAAAAAAATACTTTTTTTAAATAAAAAAATGGTCTAAATAGCCCTTTATTCCCTTTAATTTTGTTAATTGAGCCCCCTTCAATGTGCATGCGCCGGGTCAGGCAGGTATTTATCTTGTTGCCCGAATCGAGTTCTACAAGTTAGGATAGGTGGTTACCCTGGCTAGGCCGTCGGGATATGCCTGGGGGCCCCTTGAAAAAAATACTTTTTTTAAATAAAAAAATGGTCTAAATAGCCCTTTATTCCCTTTAATTTTGTTAATTTGAGCCCCCTTAATGTGCATGCGCCGGGTCAGGCAGGTATTTATCTTGTTGCCCGAATCGAGTTCTACAAGTTAGGATAGGTGGTTACCCTGGATAGGCCGTCGGGATATCCCTGGGGGCCCCTTGAAAAAGATGCTTTTTTAAAATAAAAAAATGGTCTAAATAGTCCTTTATTCCCTTAATTTTGTTAATTTGAGCCCCCTTAATGTGCATGCGCCGGTCAAGCAGGTGTTTATCTTGTTGCCAGAATCAATTTTTACAAGTTCGGATAGGTGGTTACCCTGGCTAGGCCGTCGGGATATCCCTGGGCCCCTTGAAAAAAATACTTTTTTTAAATAAAAAAATGGTCTAAATAGCCCGTTATTCCCTTTAATTTTGTTAATTTGAGCCCCCTTCAATGTGCATGCGCCGGTCAGGCAGGTATTTATCTTGTTGCCCAAATCGAGTTCTACAAGTTAGGATAGGTGGTTACCCTGGCTAGGCCGTCGGGATATGCCTGGGGGCCCTTGAAAAAAAATACTTTTTTTAAATAAAAAATGGTCTAAATAGCCCTTTATTTCCCTTTAATTTTGTTAATTTGAGCCCCCTTAATGTGCATGCGCCGGGTCAGGCAGGTATTTATCTTGTTGCCCCAATCGAGTTCTACAAGTTAGGATAGGTGGTTACCCTTGCTAGGCCGTCGGGATATCCCTGGGGCCCCTTGAAAAAGATGCTTTTTTAAAATAAAAAAATGGTCTAAATAGTCCTTTATTCCCTTTAATTTTGTTAATTTGAGCCCCCTTTATGTGCATGCGCCGGGTCAAGCAGGTGTTTATCTTGTTGCCGGAATCAATTTTTACAAGTTCGGATAGGTGGTTACCCTGGCTAGGCCGTCGGGATATCCCTGGGGCCCCTTGAAAAAAATACTTTTTTAAATTAAAAAATGGTCTAAATAGCCCTTTATTCCCTTTAATTTTGTTAATTTGAGCCCCCTTAATGTGCATGCGCCGGGTCAGGCAGGTGTTTATCTTGTTGCCGCGAATCGAGTTCTACAAGTTAGGAGGTGGTGGTACCCTGGCTAGGCCGTCGGGATATCCCTGGGGGCCCCTTGAAAAAAATACTTTTTTAAATTAAAAAATGGTCTAAATAGCCCTTTATTCCCTTTAATTTTGTTAATTTGAGCCCCCTTAATGTGCATGCGCCGGGTCAGGCAGGTGTTTATCTTGTTGCCCGAATCGAGTTCTACAAGTTAGGATAGGTGGTCACCCTGGCTAGGCCGTCGGGATATCCCTGGGGGCCCTTTGAAAAAAAAAATTGAATTAGAAATTTCCATCCCTTTTATTCACTGACTTTTGTCCCTAAAAAATCCTCGTATTAGGGCAAGCCAGCTATTTTATGGTTGCCCGAGATGTGTTCTACCTTTTAAACCCCCTAGCTAGCTTTCAAAACCCCTAATTTTTGAATATCGAATATTGAATATCCAACTTCACACCCGTTTGAATATCGAACCTGAATATCCAACCAACTTCACAGTTTGAATATCGAATATCGAATATCCAACCAACTTCACGCCGGTATATTGTACCAGTGCGGTGGAATAAACCTGTCCTAATTTTCTAATTCCTCAATTTTGGTAAGTTTTGCTCGAAAAATACATTAGGTTGGTTTCTATGAATTTATGGGTATGATGAATGTAATGTAGAATGCAATCCTAAATTTTGAGTGGAGTGATAACTGATATCGCAGTCTTTGCAGAAAACAATTTGTGTCTCCTCTTAAGTTGCGCGTGCGAATTCTATTGCACACAAACGAACTGGGATGTCATGTTTGCTTTGTAAGTTGTATATAAATTGCAGAGGAGCTAATTCGCCGGATGAAGCAACGTCGTTGTGCTAAGTGGATACTGTAAGAGTATTAACCTAGGCCTCACTCACACATTGTACGAGGTTAGTATGTACTAACCTCGTACAATAGACCGTGTTTGACCCTGGATTTCGAAGTAGTCGGCAAACATCGCTTCATTGCTGAAGTAATATTTGCCGAAGGGCGAAGCTCCTTCTCGCTACGCACCGGGGCTCTTGCCGGTAAGTAGCAAGATTTTGTTGAATATAAAATAATAATAAAATAATAATCCGATAAAAAAAGCACATTTTTGCTTACCTCGGCCTCGAAATTGACTTCGCTTGTCTCTTCCACGGAAATACAAGGAAGCCCGTTGGTGGCGCTAATAATTTCACAACCTTGATTCAGCTCCTCGGTAATTTTATAAGGGCACACACCACTAACTATTTCCCCATAGACTCATGTGTTAAAAATGAGATTTGAAAAAATCGCAAAAATAAGTCTTAATAATCACATCATCCACACCTTTATCATTTGGTAGTTCATCCAATATCCTTCAAACGCTAAATATATGAAAAGGTGTTTTTCAGGATTTTTTCGCACTACAGGGGCTCAAACCAAGACTACGTGCAAACTTGGTTGCAGTCACAGTGCTCACAGGGTTTCTTGGGCAACTAATCAAGTTCCCATAAAACCCAGCATTGACAAATTACTGCTCTCCCATGGGACTGAACAGATCCAGTAGTAATCCCTCTCTATGCCCATATGAAAAAAATTGTTCAGATATGCACCGTTGATTTTATATGAATATTTTTCCAACCATTACATCATTTTAGGCAAGGCTCGACATTAGCGGTGGCCCGGTGGCCCGGGGCCACCAAAAATTCATCTCGGCAACCATTATTGAAAAAATGTTAAGTTTTGGTGGCCCGAATCGGGCAACCAATAATTTTCAAAGTAGCCCATTTTTCTCCCGATTTTGCATACATTTATCAACTTTCTACAGTTCAATTTGCAAGTCAATTCGTCATGCGCCTTTTTTGTCAATCTACACACAAATACACACACAAAGATTGCACAGTCATGACAGTATGTAGGCCTACAGCTAGCATACAGTAACTATTATTTAGCCGGCCATGCCGGCTGTCTGGCTGAGCTTTGCATGCGTGAAACCACTGCAGCTGGCTGTGCGGTAGCAGACTATTCAGACTAAGGGAGCTGCGATGTGAAATGTTGCTGCTAAGAAATCTTCCCCAGAACTTTGAAAATCTACGTCAAAGTCACATTTACACCAATGACATGCCCTTCTACAGTCCATATTACTGAAACCTGATAATTTGCAAGCATTAAAAGGAGGAATTATGACCTCTATTTTGACTCAAAAAGACCGATTTCCAAATGCATTAATACACATAGGTGAGTACATCACAGTCCCACATGTGCATTTGTATGTATGTTGATATTTGGTTTATTTTCGAAGCTGTCTTGAATAGACAGCTTCTTTCTTTCTTGTTTATAAATGACTTCTTAAACCACTCTTAAGGAAGTAAATACTTGGGAAGGCATTTTATTGATATGAAATGTGAATTTTTTTCCATCATTTTGTCAAAAATAGGGAAGGAATTTTCTCACTGTTTTTTCCAGATAACTTGCCGTTTTCTTATTTTTTTCTGTCATTTTTTACAGTGATTAAACCATTTATACCCCTTCCCATTGAATATGCCTGATTAAAGAACATGTTTCTACTGAATAATAATAATAATTTTCCCCATTTTTTCTGATAATTTTTTCTTATTCATTTTTCTTACATTTTCTTTTTTTTCAATTCTTTACAATCATTTCATATTCACAATGATAGAACAATTTATATATTACCACAAAATAACAGCAAGCACAATTTACATACAAGATGTACAAAGAAGAGTGGTACGTGGTAGTGACTGCAGAATATTTCAGTTTGTTTTATTCATTTTTAATTAATGTTTTTCTTTATATTTTTCGGGCCACCAAACTTTACTAATGGGCCACCAAAAAAAATTATTTGAAGGTTTTGGTGGCCCGAACGGGCCACCACCAAAAAAAGTTAATGTGGAGCCTTGTTTTAGGTACGGGTCTAAAGGGGATTCCCGAAATTGCTGGATCCTATTAGTGGTGTGCGTCCTTCAGAGGGTGCGATTTGCACTGAACTTGGAAAAAAAAATTTGGCACAACCTTAGGCAAGGCTCCACATTAACTTTTTTTGGTGGTGGCCCGTTCGGGCCACCAAAACCTTCAAATAACTTTGTTTGGTGGCCCACTAATAAAGTTTGGTGGCCCGAAAAATATGAAGAAAAACATTCATTAAAAAATTAATAAAACAAACTGAAATATTCTGCAATCACTAACACGTACCACTATTCTTTGTACATCTTGTATATAAATTGTGCTTGCTGTTATTTTACTTTGCATAAAACAAAAAAATGAAGAAAGAAAAAAACAAAGAACAGGTCATAAAAAAAATTTGAGAAAAACAAAAGAAAATTTAAGAAAAATAAATAAAACAAAATTATCAAAAAATGAGGAAAATTATTATTATTCAGTAGAAACATGTTCTTTAATCAGGTATTTTCAATATAAATGGTTTAATCACTGAAAAAAAATGAAAGAAAAAAATAAAATGGCAAAAGTTATCTGGAAAAAGTAGTGAGACAATTCCTTCCCTATATTTGACAAAATGATGGGAAAAAAAATCACATGTCATATCAATGAAATGCCTTCCCAAAGTATTTACTTCCTTAAGAGTGGTTTAAGAAGTCATTTGTAAACAAGAAAGAAAGAGCGGCCTATTTATTTTTGGCTCAAAGAGACACAGCTTCGAAATAAACCAAATATCAACATACATACAAATGCACATATGGGACTGTGATGTACTCACCTATGTGTATTAATGCATTTGGAAATCGGTCTTTTTGAGTCAAAAGAGAGGTCATAATTCCTCCTTTTAATGCTTGCAATTAATCAGGTTTCAGTAATATGGACTGTAGAAGGGCATTTCATTGGTGTAAAATGTGACTTTGACGTAGATTTCCAAAGTTCTAGGGAAGATTTCTTAGCAGTAACATTTCGTATCGCAGCTCCCTGGGTCTGAATAGTCTGCTCGTGCACAGCTAGCTGCATTGGTTTCATGCATGCAAAGCTCAGCCAGACACCCGGCGCGGCCGGCTGAATAATAGGTACTGTATGCTAGCGGTAGGCCTACATACTGTCATGACTATGCACTCTTTGTGTGTGTATTTGTGTGTAGATTAACAAAAAAGGCGCATGACGAATTGGCTTGCAATTTTAACTGTAGAAGGTTGATAAATGCATGCAAAATCGGGAGAAAATTGCGTTACTTTGAAAATTATTGGTTGCCCGATTCGGGCCACCAAAACTTAACATTTTTCAATAATGGTTGCCCGAGATGAATTTTTGGTGGCCCCGGGCCACCGGCCACCGCTAATGTCGAGCCTTGCCTTAGGGTACCATATGCATAATTAAAAAAAAAAAAGAATTGTTTCGTGACCCTGTTCTCTTTCGAACAGGTAATAAACATTGTCTCTCCAGGGGCATAATACATACAGAATACACACAGTTTAAACAGTGCACTTTAAAGAGATAATTTGCTCAATTCATATTCATGAATTGAAATTTAATGATGATCCTTGTCTTTGATTTGTTATAAATACATTTCAATAGTACTATTTTCATTTGTCTAAGTCATGAGTTATTGAAACTGATAGCACAATTCAGGATATAAAGAATAAAAACAATAAAAAACAATAGAAATACAAAAAAAATAAGTGTATCATGTGTAATCACATTCAGGGTTTTAAGGAGGCAGATAAAATGAGTTGGTATTTAGAAAGGGATTGGAAATGGTGGAAAGAGGAGAGGGAGAGAGAGAGAGAGAGGGGGGGGGGGGGATGAGCAAAATGACAGAGAATGAGAGCTAAATAAATTGTGATATTCATCATGATCAACAGCAATGGTTCAGTAGTACAAGAAGGGGACATTAATTTATTGCTGGTCAGCATGGTCAGTTTGTAATTAGCATCAATCTGTCACCAAATCAAATGTGTCATGTAACTAGGTGAGGACATGAAAGTACTCAGGGAATACCATGCTACAAGTATGTTACTGCTGCCCTTCTGGGACAAAAAGGGGGTTGTCTGTAAGGTATTATAAAAATTCCTGACATAATTTGTGATTTTTTTTTCTGATTGACTGAGGGGGGGGGGGGGGTGATTATGACATTTCAGATGCACACTAGAAAAGTGTATAAATGCAAGAGGAAATCTCCCCTGTCACACCAAATGCAGTTAAAAATGGGCCCCCAAGAATCTATCTGACAAGTAAAAAAGAACTTCTTTGTACCTGGCCATACAGTGCATGGAACATGCATGGGCTGAAGTGGGTAGCTTGGTAATCCCAACAGTATTCTAAAGCTGAAATATGTATGTCTAACATGAGAGGACTAGGTTGGAGCGTACAATTGTCCTTGAGAGCACGATAAATTCACCAATATGATTAACCAGTCAGTCGCTTTTTCACGACAATCATCTTAGAACCAAAGACATCAGAAGACTCTGTACCGCTGATGGTCCCACTGTTCGGCCATCGGATTGTTGATGTAGAGAAGAATACCGTGGTCATCAATGATGAAGCTTGCCAACAAGAAGCATAAACATTTAGCCCTGGCCTGGGACTGGTGTTCGAACATGTAGGATGATTCCTGACGAAAAAGGGGGAAAATAAAGAGGAATTGCAGTTATTACCATATTATTCAAGTGCATGAATTGTGAATTTGAATCAAGTGCCTGCTTTAACATTTTCCAGAGAGATAGTTAAAACAGAATCAGGAGAAAACAGCTGTACCAAACATCATGACAGGTGGGGCTAGCAAAAAAGAAGGGGGGGGGGGCATCTATTGCAAACACTGCTGCAAGCAGGATTCTAACATTTGTTTACAACAGCAATGATATTCCAACTGGATAGATGTTTCCAAGACAGCTAAGAAATGTAGTGAAATCTTGGCCCTTTTGTGTTTGTCATAGGCCTACTGTCTAAAATTTTGACAAAGTTGGAACACAACACTAACAGGGGTCTAACGTTAGGGGCTGGGCCTAACGTCTAACACTTAACAATAAGCCTAACAATAATTATTGACATTAACAATAAATACGAGATTTGCCTTTAATAATTAATTAAGTACCCAGACGATCATAGCTATCAAATTCAATTTAAAAACCTCACATTTTACCTTTTCATGTTATTCCCTTTAACTTAACCGAAATCCTATCTTGGGAAGATGTTAAAAGAGAATTACTAACAATTAGCTAGATGCTGGCCTGTTTATCACTCTGTTCTACAAACTACACGTATTTCTGATTACTACGCGCATGCTAGCCTTGAATTTAAGACCCCAATATAGGCAAGTGCCAAAATTACATACAAAGTGAATGGCAAAACTGGCATTTTTATATTTCTTTGAGTAATTTGAAGAAAAAAGTGCTTAGTTAGCTGTCAATTGGGTTTTCCAGATAGAACAACATGACAGGCATTCATTCAGAGTGTTTGCACCCCTTCTTTTCGATCAGTTTCCCTTCCAGCAGCAATTACATCCAACTAGCCCTGTTTACTGCACATCACCTGTTCAGGGCACACACCACTAACTATTTCCCCATAGACTCATGTGTTAAAAATGAGATTTGAAAAAATCGCCAAAAATAAGTCTTAATAATCACATCATCCACACCTTTATCATTTGGTAGTTCATCCAATATCCTTCAAACGCTAAATATATGAAAAGGTGTTTTTCAGGATTTTTTCGCACTACAGGGGCTCAAACCAAGACTACGTGCAAACTTGGTTGCAGTCACAGTGCTCACAGGGTTTCTTGGGCAACTAATTAAGTTCCCATAAAACCCAGCATTGACAAATTACTGCTCTCCCATGGGACTGAATAGATCCAGCAGTAATCCCTCTCTATGCCCATATGAAAAAAATTGTTCAGATATGCACCGTTGATTTTATATGAATATTTTTCCAACCATTACATCATTTTAGGTACGGGTCTAAAGGGGATTCCCGAAATTGCCGGATCCTATTAGTGGTGTGCGTCCTATAACTGTATCTAAAATTCTTTGAATGCGCAATCCTCATGATTAATTTACTAATTATGGGCACCAATTAATGAAATGCCTTCAAAAAAATAATGATTATTATTGGTGATGATAACACTCATTTGCATTAATTGAAAAAGATGACTGATAAAAAAAAATGAAAATAATATACGTGCCTGGAAAGAAACCAGCAGTACAAGCTTTGACGAACGTCAATAATACGTATACGGTGTACCAAAGTCTATACAATGAAAAGATTGGACACTTCACGGACTTTGCGTAATGCCTTGCGTCGATATGCGTGTAAAATAGTGTAGGTGCCTATTCTTTCCCTTGACGTGTCTTTGATATGAATATAAATCGCGCGCCCTCTTCAGGAGAAAATTGATATCAACGCTGACTGATTTCTATCTCCGTAAAATCTTCACTAAAGATCAAGAAAATATACATATTTTTAGAAAGAAACTTCAAGGAGAAGTCACGGAAGGATCTAAATGATTCGGTAAGTGTCATAGCAGGATGTGGAATGTTTATTTAAACATAACATTTTATGTGGGCAAAAGCCCACTGTATTTTCGAAGTGTAGTGGTGTGTCGCGTGCGTATGACTGATAATCCTTCACTCGCGAGACGATATGAACCCATGGGTGCCTAGGCCTAGTCTCGATTGCTGAAGAGTCAGACTTGTCAGAATATCGAGAATAAGCTGAGTGGTTCCATGCAAAAAAAAAATTTGATTTCTTGGTATGAACCACTGTTGGGTTCGGCTGGGTCTGGACAATAAATCAGAAAACTTGTCTACACGAGTAAATAATTGATAAATTCTGCAAAACTTTAAAGTTTAGGATGGGGGGGGAGGGGACGTTCCTGTGTCTGGACACTTTATATTTTTAAAGCCTTCTTTTTGTCTTTGAATTACACTAAAAATATTAATTCAATAGTTATAATCATCTGGATCTGGATGTAGTACAGTGCAGGACCGTTAGGTATAATGCACCGGGGTTAGGAGAGGGCGCAAATGAGTCTAGTCGAAACGTAGGTGGCTTTCCTCGATCTTGGCATTAAACACCTCTGGTGATGTACTGCTGACAACTTCGTTAGGGAGTTGATTCCAGGCCAACGTTGTATTCACAAAAAAAGAATTTCTTAACTGCTCTGTGTTACAATGTCTTATTGAGAAACACTTGGAATTATTTGTAACTTGTTTCTCTACCACATTAGTAGCATCAAAGTTTACAAATTTCTTAGCTTTGATATTACGTTTGGGTCTTGCTTTAATAAGAAATTTATCAACAGGAAGGGCAGGAACCAACCCCTCGACCACTTTGAAGTAGGATGTAAGTTTCAGGACTTGGCGTCTTGAGGCAAGAGTAGGCAGGTTGAGATTCTCTCTCATCTTGGTAATCGAGCCTGGTTCTCGAGAGCTGTAGTCGCCACAGATGAACCGTACTGCTCTACGCTGTGTTTTCTCCAGACATTGAATGTCCTTCTGAAGATAGGGATCCCAGACACATGCACCATATTCCAGGATAGATCTGACTAGTGCAATGTATGCTGTGCGTTTGCAATTCTGTGGGCAGAAACTTAGATTCCTTCTGAGTAAAGCAAGGACAGAGTTTGCCTTCCTCACAGCTTTGTTGATCTGGGGTGACCATTTCAGATTGTCGGCTAGTGTTACTCCAAGATATGAATGTTGAGATACATGTTTGAGTATACTGTCATTTATGGTGTAGAAGTATGAGGTTTTGGCATTTATACTCATAACTTGGCACTTGTTAGCATTGAACCTCATTCCCCAGGTGGATGCCCAGCTTTCTAATGCAGTAAGGTCCTGCTGCAGCTTATGATGGTCTCGTTGAGACTTAATCTGTCTATACAGCACACAGTCATCTGCGAATAAGCGAACCTGTGACTGGACGACATCAGGGAGGTCGTTGATGTGGCATAGAAATAACAAGGGCCCGAGCACTGTCCCCTGCGGCACTCCTGATGTTACTTCTTCTGGGTCGGAATGCTCTCCATCAACTACAACCGTCATCTCCCTGTGTGTTAGGAAGGATGTGAGCCACTTGTGTATCGAGCCATCTATCCCATAGTTCGCTAGTTTGTGTAGGAGTAGAGAGTGAGGCACTGTATCAAACGCCTTTGCAAAGTCTAGTATGATGACGTCTGACTGTACTTTCTTGTCATGGGCAAGAAGGAGATCGTGTACTGTGGTCAGTAGTTGAGTTTCAGTTGAATGACCAGACCTGAACCCATGGTTGAGAGAAGACAAGATATTGTTTTCTTGTAGATGTTTGAAGAGGTGCTTACAGATGATATGCTCAAGTTGTTTGCAAATCACTGATGTGAGGGAGACTGGTCGATAATTTCCAGTTGAGTGTACATCACCTTTCTTAAAGACTGGTGTAACATGTGCCTTCTTCCAGTCAGATGGTACTCTGCCTAGATCAACTGATAACTGGAAAAAATCTCGCAAACCTGGAGCCAGTTCCCTTGCACATTCTTTAAGTACCGTGTTTGGGATGAGATCAGGACCCGACGCTTTGGAAGCATTTATCCTTGATAGTAACTTCTCAACTCCATTTACGGTGATGTGCAGTGGAGAGATCTTTCTTCTGCATGGATTATTCAATTCAGGTGGAGCATAAGTTCCTCTTGAAAATACAGATTTGAATTCCTTAACCAACAACTGAGCCTTGGCTTTACTTTCATGGATAAGGTTTCCAGCATTCTTGAGTGGGGGTAGCCCTGTTCTGTCTTGGCGTTTTGATGCTATATAACGCCAAAATGGTTTCGGGTTATTTTCTTCAAGGCCTTGAACAATTGATGATGTTACATGCTCCTCCTCTGCCTTCTTAAAGGCCTTCTTACAAGTACGCTGGAAACACTTGTACTTCTCCCAATCTTCAGCTTTGTTGGAAGTCCTTCTGGGGTCTTTAGCCTTCTTGTAGAGTCTAGCCTTCCTTTTTACCATGCGTTTCAACGAGTGGCAGAACCATGGAAGAGATTTCCTACCACTCCTCATCTTTGATGGTATGTTTTTATCTACCACTTTCATGAGGGATGTTTTGAAGAGAGTCCAGATATCATCAATATTGCCGTCTAACTCTACTTGACGAGAAATTTCATCAGATAACTTTGACATCTCATCTCTTATTTTATTCCAGTCTGCCTTTTTGAACAAGAAACACTTTCTCTTGTGGTATTTGGTGATGCTTGGTAGGATGTCAAAATCAGTAACCACCATGGCATGATCACTGATACCAGGAATACTTGAAGAAGACTTGACCACAGAAGGGTTATTTGTAAAGATCAAATCCAATATATTGTCTTGTCTAGTAGGTTGATTGTGGACTTGAGTAAGGCCATATTCCACAGAGATATCAATCAACGCCTGCTGTACATCTCTATCGGATGCTCCTGGTCGAACACAAAGATTGTCCCAATCTATATCGGGGCAATTAAAGTCTCCTGCAAGAATAATATGTTTCCCTGTTTTTGAGTTAAGTACCCGACCCAGGGAAGCATGTAGCTGATTTAGGTGTCGTAAATCACGATGAGGGTGTAGAATGAACCACAAGATAAGTCCCTGTTCGCACCTCCTTGGAGTTTAACTTTAGTCCAGATGACTTCACAATCAGTGATTAAGTCAGGCCTACAATCAGATGTCATAGTTCTGTTGATGCCGACAAAGACTCCTCCAGCAGTTTCACTATCATTCCTGTGGAAAAAGTGGGAGTCCGGGAAGACTTCACTGGACTTTATTGCATCATCCGTCGGATCTTTCCCTGGCTTAATGCCACTTAGCCATGATTCGGTGCCGCAAATGATGTCTGGTTTCACATAATCCATGGCTGCGGTGAATTCCGATCGATTACTCCTGATGCTGCAACAGTTTACAGTAAGCACCCTCAAGTTAGTCTTTTTGGGATGGATCGGAGAGCTACGACTAGATTCTTGCGATGTCGAGGACGATGTGCTACTCGTACACTTTTCAATGGAGTTTCTTTTCTCTCTTCTTTTGCCTTTAGGCGACTTTGGACTGCTCTCGTTGACTGGGTAAAGCTTATCCAGATCATCAGATGCAAATGAGTCCACTGAACTTGTTGCAGCTGGCGAGAGTAGGTAAAAAGTGTTAGATGTTTCAAGCTCGAAGTGGTTGAATGTAAAGTTGTCCACATTGATGCTATCACATTTGTAACAATGCCACACTACACTATCATGTCCTAAGTGTGACATATCCTGCGTATTTAATCCTTCACAGGACTTGTGGTACCATATACTACAATTACAACAGCAGACAGCAAGCTGGGACCACGTAACTGGGCGTTCACAGAATCCACAAGGGTACACTGGAGTTGACTTCGGCCCTGGATTGGTTTGAATGTCCCCAGCCAGTAATAGTAATATTGTTGTCAAACAGAGATGTTTACGATGTCGTATTTGTGAAGAAGAGATATCTATCGACATTGACATCAACCTGCTCAGTTTCCCATGATTCACAATGACAGACACTGAAGTGAGAGTTGTAGGTTCATATGTCTTACAGTTCTTGGGATTAGGTAGGTAGGATGCATATAGAAAAGCAACAGGTACAATGAACTGCAGACAAATAGATGGATAGGGTGACCGTACAGTTCGCAATGCCATACCACTGGCTGTCCATACACATACATACGCAATACACAGTTCTACGTGGGTTTGCTATTGGTGTTTTAGTGGTCGAGGGGAGGCCCTTATTTCCTACTTTTTAGCAAGACATGACAAAAAATATATATATACAACAGAGCATAGAATTAATCATTAAATTTGAATATATGTCAACAAAATATACAGAGATAACAGGATTGACAAGATTTAAGTGAATATTTACAACTTTAGGCCGGAGCTCCCAGAAGTTACGTCCGACGGTGGCGGTGGCGCCCTCTCCATCTATTTTGTTCTCTATAATAATATTTAACATTTTATACTACAACAAAAAATTGAAACTTTGCTTGTAATTTTTTTCCAAATCAAATGTCTTTCTAAAATTGATAGTCCGGACACACAACACCTGGGTATAGTACCCTTTCCCCTAGACAGCTGGCAGCCGTCTGTTTCGAGGAGTTTTTTTTATTTCTCCTTGTACACAGACGGCTCGCTATAGTGCAGCCACCATTAGGGGACTTGCAATGCAAAATCCCCCCGTCGGGGCTCTTCAATTTTTGTCTTTAATGAATAAAATTTTTGAAAATTAACGCGACCAAAATGCCAATTTATATTCCCTCTTGGCATTGATTGCCAAAAAACTGAGAAAAATGAAGTTAAAAGGAAAAAAAATAGTGACTTACCTCGGCTGTCGCGCAAATTCACTTCCCCGTTTTATCCACTTCCCCGTTTTATCCAATCTTAAGTACATAAACATGGCCATTGAGTCCCCTGTACAGATCGCGCTAGAACTTCGGTCTCTGTATTTGGTGAGTGAAGCCACTTGAGTTCAGCTGAACAACCGACAAAACAGAGACCAAAGCTTTTGGTCTACCTTTCCCCCTAGACAGGAACAACCGTCGTTTCTGGGGATTTATTCAACAATTTCTGACAATTTACTGTAATCCCCATTCACCGACAGTAAAGTGTCCGTGTGGGCTCGCATTTGTTATCACACCCGCACTTTTGTCAATCCACAGTCCAAAGTTTAGTGTTATTTTTCACATCGAATTTACACTCTAAGGATTTATAAACTACAAACTAAGTAAGAATGATTATTCATTATTAAAATACTTTAAACGATATAGATGAAATGCATGAAAAATTATACTTTACCGATGTTTAGTTGGGTAGGACACAGGAAAAATGATCAAAATGGCAGCCAAACTATGAAATATTTACAAATGAACAGAGAGGGCGTCACCATTTTACGAATGTGATATCGATATTGCATTCCACCAGCACACCTACAAGCCTACAAGGCAATATACGAAAACAATAATACGATACACTACACGAAGAGACAAACGATACTAGTTATAATCGCGATATATCGAGACATAAAGTTAACGATAATGAGGTCATTCAAGATGGCAACTTGCAAGAAAAACCGTCAGTTCAGGTGAAAATGTCTTAGATGACAGATTTCTCAATCATCCAGTGGATTTTTTTTCAATAACTCCAGTCCAAGGTATGCAATTACTTAAGTTATTTATATTTTCCTGATAATGGAAACCATGAAACTGTAAATTTCGCTCAAAAAACAGTTTTAAATCGCGATCTATAAAACGCTAGTTCACTGTACGTTGTCTGTAGCCACGGGCCCCCCAAGCTCTTCAGTCTACGTATGGTGAGTGGAGCCAACGTAGTTCAACGGAACAACCAAAATACAGAGACTGAAGCTTTTGGTCTACCTTTCCCCCTGTTTTTTTCTTGTGAGATCAATTCTTATCGTTCTTATGGACACTGCGCCTAACATTACTCTTCCGTGCGTAGCATTTGTATTTGATATATAGATATACGAATAATTTTTATGTTAATGCATGCAAGGTGGTCAGTTTCAAAAGACATGGTTAATATGTGATAGACATACTCATGTCTATGCATTCCTGTTTTTGTCTGGTTTGAATAAATTTAATTTTTAATTCATGTCAACCAAAAAGGGGTATCGTAGGTATGATGAATAATGAACCTGATGAAAATATTTAAAGTGCTAGACAAGTATGTTCTAGGAATTGTTTTGTAAAGCTTTTTTTCAGCCTTTAGCTTTTGTTTTTTGTCAACAAAGTTTGTCTGGATATTCCTTTATGAAGAAGACATTTTGTTATAAAGTTTTTTCCACGGTAGTTTCCAAACGAAGCATGATGGGGCCAGGTGAATCAGTTAAAATCAGTATTCATGTATAATTAATGCGATGATGGCAATCATTTTCACGTTGTCCTCTATAAATTTCCTGTCATCTATAACATTCATAAAGTTGCCTACATTTAACATTTTAAAATAATTATTTTTTCAGATTTTTTGCATCTTCGGACCACTTCTTAGCAGGTGGATGACAAGAACAGACGAGCGTGATGGAGATGCTGAATAAATTGAAAAGTACGGTTGGTGGGTTTATCGGGAACCCAGTGATGAGAGAATATGAGGTCATTCGGCATGTCGGTAGCGGCGGTCCCGGGTGTTTGTGGAAGATCTATCTTGCTGTCAAAAGATCAACGAAACAGGTTTGTAGAGATGCAGATTCATTAGCCGTTTATGAAAGACTACTAGTTCACCCTATCAAAATGTTGATTTGATTTTAAAAAAGAGAAAAAAAATGAAGCATAGTGCTGAAAAATTCATCAAAATTGGATGTAAAATAATAAATTATGACATTTTGAATTGTTTTGCTCATCTCCATGGTAACAGGAAGCAGGTGTATTTGTATTCGAGAAGAAACTCCTGGAAAGATTTGCCAAAAAGGATAGAGAACCATTGTTAGAGATCTTACGTAAGGGTTCAACCCAGTTGACCAGGCTAAGACATCCGTGTGTGCTTACGGTTCAACATCCATTGGAAGAAACAAGGTTAGTTCTCTTGTTTACGTATTGTTTCATTCATTCATTATATTCTTTGTTCATTCGTTATATCATCCATCTGTCCGTCCATCCATCCATCCAGTCATCTAACCATCCTGTCATCCATCCATCCATCATCCATCCAACCATCCATCCAACCATCCATCCAACCATCCATCCATCCATCCATCCATCCATCCGTCCATCCAGTCATCCATCCATTCATCCAGTCATCCATCCATTCATCCATCTTTCCACCCATCCATCTATCCATCCATCCATTTTTTTCTTTGATTTCATTTTTTGTTCATCCAAAAATCAGGGTAGCCTTTTTCACACATGGTTTCATCTTTCATGGAGTCCAATGGGGATGAAACATACCGGTAAATAAACTACAAAGTTCAAGGGGGGGAGGGATTGATGTCAGCATGCAGGGTGGTATTTTATAAAGCTCTTTTAAAGTTATGCACAACTTTTTTTCTATGCAAGACTGGAGCATTCTCTTGAGTGGAACATCCACAGGCATTGATCATTGACTTCACACATTTTCCTTTTTACAGTGATTATAGATCTCTTGCACAAGTAATATTACCACGATTTAATTGGTGATTACAGCAGTTTCTGCAATTGATTTTCTCTTCTGCTCTTCCTTCACTTCACAGAGAAAGCCTGGCGTTTGCTACAGAGCCTGTCTTTGCCAGCCTAGCCAATATATTAGGTTGCCATGACAACATGCCGACGCCCATACCACCGGACATTGGAGAACACAAGTTGTTTGAAGTCGAGATCAAATATGGCCTTCTACAGGTGGGTTGTGTGCTCTCAGTATAAAGTAATTTACTTGTGCTTGTAACCAAATTGTTATTGTTTACACTATTTTGAAATAACAGAATTTGAATGCAAGTTCAGAAAACATCCATTGATATAGGGAATGATTTGAAAAAAAAAGAAAATTCAAGATGTGACTGTAGTATTATATCATAGGAAACAAAGTTGAAATTAAAACTTATCTCTGAATATTTTGTATGTTTCCTGTTTCTGATTCAGTGTAGAACATGACTATTGTTTGCTCTTTTACAGTTAACAGATGCCTTGAAGTTTCTTCATAATGATGTTCATATGGTCCATGGTAATATTTCACCGGCGAGTATTATCTTGAATGGTAATGGAGCCTGGAAGCTAGCTGGATTTGACTTTGTTATTCCTTCCTCATCACCACCTGATCAACCAGTAAGTCACATGACTTTGTTTTCCCTTCCTCCTAACCACCTGATCAACCAGAAAGTTACCTGACTTTTTTTATCCTTTCCTCTTCACCACCTGATCAACCAGTAAAAATCATGTGATTTATTTGTCCACCTCATCACCACCTGATTAACCAGACATTGTTGTCTCTTCCTCTTCACCACCTGATCAATCACTAAGTCACATGACTTTGTTATCACTTCCTCATCACCACCTGATCAACCAGTAAGTCACATGACTTTGTTTTCCCTTCCTCATCACCACCTGATCAACCAGTAAGTCATATGATGAAGCTGATGATGATGGTGATGATGATGAAGCTGATGATGATGATGATGATGAAGCTGATGATGATGGTGATGATGATGGTGATGATGATGATGAAGCTGATGATGATGGTGATGATGATGGTGATGATGATGATGAAGCTGATGATGATGATGATGATGGTGATGATGATGATGGTGATGATGATGAAGCTGATGATGATGATGATGATGATGATGATGGTGATGATGATGATGAAGCTGATGATGATGGTGATGGTGGTGATGAAGCTGATGATGGTGATGATGATGGTGATGATGGTGGTGGTGATGGTGATGAAGAGCATTTGTGATCTGTCAATCACATAAGTCTATCACAGTCACTGGAATAAATATTTCATTCATTTATTGTGTTTGTTAAAGTGGCATATAGTTTCCAAGTATGTGTACAGAATTTCCATTTATTTGAATGCATGATACAGGAGCACTCTTCATTAAATGCTTTGCTCACTGGTGTAAGTGCCATGGCCGATATCGAACCCAGGACTTTGAATGTCTCCTCAAATAGCTGGAAATATCTGTGCCTAATCGCATAATTCTCATTCTCTCATAGGCTAGTTTCCCTTCACGTGAACTTATGAACAATATCTCAGCATTGCTTCAGCCAGACTTGAACTACTTAGCTCCGGAGTACCAGTTAACACAGAGCTGTGATACGTCCAGTGATATGTTCAGTCTTGGTATGTTAATGTACTCCGTGATCAACAACGGCAAACTCTTCCATGATTGCAACGAGAATCTTGCCACATTTAAACAGAAATCTGAACAGGTAGTAATATCTTTGATAATTTCAAAAATTAATTTCATGGTCAAACCTGTCTCAACAACCACCTGTCTTTCGTGAAAACCTGACTATAAAGGTTACTTGTCTCCGGGGTCCACTTTTACTGTTTCCTCTATTTTATAGACAGCTTTGACCAGTAATGAACCAAAAGTTCTGAGGGGGCTGGATAATGCATATAGGACAAAATTTATTTTAAAAAAAAGTTGTGAGCAACCGAAGTGTGCGAGCAAAAATTTTGACATTTTTTCAAAAAAAAATCAATTGTTGATAGACTTTGACATAATATTCTGAAAATAATATATTTCACCCTTCTCTCTTTCCCTTTCTTTCCTTTCCTCTTTTTTTTTCTTGGAAAGTCCCCCATCTGTACGACACTGATTGTGACTGTACTTGACAAATTATAGTTAAAAGGTTCACTTCCATATTATTGTCACTTCCACATTATGTGGAGCTTTGCGGCCCAGTGGATTAGTCTCTGGACTTTGAAACAGAGGATCATGGGTTCAAATCCCAGCCATGGCGTAGTTTCCTTCAGCAAGAAATTTATCCACATTGTGCTGCACTCAACCCAGGTGAGGTAAATGGGTACCTGGCAGGAATTAATTCCTTAAAATGCCGAGTGCTGGAAAGGCTGCTTTAGCTACAGCCGGGGTAATAATATCCAAGTCCTTTGGAAGTGCATAGAGACGGTATTTAAAATGTGTTATGCGCTATACAAGAACTGACCATTATTATTACCTGGCTAAGCTAGGCGTTCATAGCGCACACAGCTTTTTAACCCTATCTAGGCCGGGGTATTTTCGGAGTTCATATGGCCGGGGGGGGGGGCCTCCCAGGTCCCCCCATGAGATCTCGGCCTTCGACCGCGCGCCGAAAATTGGCACGCAGGTTGTCTGGGATATAATCTACAAAATTGTATAGTAATTTTTTTCATGTGAATTATTATTATGTAATTATGTTAATTTATGCGTAATTAGTATGCGAAATCATACTTTTTCCTCTAACTCCATAAATAAAGCTCCAAATGTTCTGATTTTTAGCATAGAAACTCTTTGTGATGTTCTTAGCAAGTGTACATGAAAGAAATTGTGATATCAGATCAATTTCTTATGATTTATATTGTTTTTTTTTTTGCAATTTCTTATGTATTTCTTTGTTTTTTGACCTTTTGTTTTTCAATGTTAGGGACTCTTCTACAATCATAAAAAGCATAAAATACAAACATTTAGTCCAGCAAAACTAAAAATAATCATACATTTATGATTTTTGATTGAAAACACAATTTACATTTACTTTGTACACGAAATCACGTTTTTGAGCAATTTTTGGTCTGACATGCACTTACATAACGTTGCGTAACTTCAGAACCGCGTACCCGGGTGCCCAAAATTGGTCTCAAAAGTTGCGCAAGATTTGAAAGTAAAAAGTCAGCGAGCAGCGTGGTCAAAAAAATTTGCGCGAAATATCGCGCGACTCGTTGGGGGGGCCTCCAAGGCCCCCCCGGCCTCGATAGGGTTAAGGAATCAATTCCTACCGGTACCCATTTACCTCACCTGGGTTGAGTGCAGCATATTGTGGATCAGTTTCTTGCTGAAGGAAATTATGCCATGGCTGGGATTTGAACCCATGACCCTCTGTTTCAAAGTCCGAAGACTAATCCACTGGGCCACAACGCTCCAATGCTCCATATATTATGATATATTTACTCCATATATTATGATATATGGAGTAAAAAAAATGGTTAATTACTGTGGATTTGATCTGCATAAAGCATATTGAATAGAAATACGATACATCAGTATCCTTCTTGTTTTGATTTTTCAGTTGCGAAGTCTGAATATATCTTTATTATCAAGCCTTCCTGATGGTTTGAAAGAGTATGTGAAGATGTTACTAAGTACCACACCAACCATCAGACCGGACGCTGATCAACTAGGCAAGGTAAGAGAAGGAAAGTGCGCCCCCACTAAAAATGAAACTGAGGATTATCGATCCTTTATCATATAAACTTAATCACAAATAAAATAGAAAAATGAACTATTATTGTGAAGCTTAGAATCTCTTTGGCATGGTATAACTCATGATCCCCCATTAACACATGAGTGAGTAAAAGCAATCTGACGAAATAAGTCAATGAAAATTTGAGAAAAAAATTTGTTAAATAAGAATTTTGTGAGCATTTGAGATCACATTTGTTGTGAAAATCCTCCCATTTGACATTGCGACCAAGATGTGTGATGTTTAATACACGTCTACACCCCCCCTCCCCCGCCTCATTATTTCTTTAATCCTCACTTTTATCAAGTCATCCACATTCCATATTTTGGTGACTTTGGGGCCATGACTCATTGTTTTAAAACTCATTGATTCAATCATTCTTTTGAATCCATCCTTAGTATCCATATTTTAGTGACATTGTTGTAATCATTCTATTGGCATCCATACTCAGATTCCATGTGTTGATGACATCCATGTTTTGATGACAATGTGGCAATCATTCTATTTGAAGTCATTCTTAGATTCCTTATTTTGATTACATTGTTGCAATCATTCTATTAGAATCCATTCTTAGATTCCATATTTTGATTACATGTTTGCAATCATTCAATTAGAATCCATTCTTAACCCTAAATAGACTGGGCTATTTCGACGCCTAAGAAGACTGGGGGGGGCTGATTCAGCCCCCCCTTATGATCTCGGCCGTCGATCACGCGATCGCGACGAAAATTGGCACACGCGTTACCCATGGCATTATCTACAAAACAATAACATCAAATTCTGCAAAAATCTCGTGTTTGATTAATTATGCTAATTTATGCGTAAAATCATAAGTTTGCTGTAATTAATAAAATAATGCCCCTGAAATGCTAATTTTTGTTTCACATACTCTAGATAGGCATCTGATCAAATTTATTAAAAAAAAATTTCAACATCACATTTATTTTCTTATGTATTCTATTGTTTTCTAAATTTCTTATGTATTTCTTTGTTTTTCGACTTTTTGTTTTTTATTGTTTTTTCAATGGAAATTGTCAGGGACTTTATTTGGACCATAAAAAAGATAAAATTAATTGATTTTAAGCAGTAAAAGGAAAAATAATGATACATTTATGAATTTTGGTTAAAAACACTATTTCCATTGGATTTGTACACAAATTCACGTTTTTGAGTAATTTTGGGTGTGCATGCACTTACAAAATGTTGCGTAATTTCCGAACCGCGTACCCGGGGGTCACAATTTTGGTCTCAAAAGTTGCGCGAGACTTGAAAGTAAAAAGCCAGTGAGCGACACGGTCAAAAAAAATTGCGCGGCGGATTTATCGCGAAAAATGTCGAGGGGGGGGCTGAATCAGCCCCCCCCCAGTCTTTTTAGGGTTAAATTACTTATTTTGATTACATTGTTGCAATCATTCTATTTAAAGTCATTCTTAGATAACTTATTTTGATTACATTGTTGCAATCATTCTATTAGAATCCATTCTTAGATTCCATATTTTGATTACATTGTTGCAATCATTCAATTAGAATCCATTCTTAGATTACTTATTTTGAATACATTGTTGAAATCATTCTATTAGAATCCATTCTTAGATTCCATATTTTGATTACATGTTTGCAATCATTCAATTAGAATCCATTCTTAAATTACTTATTTTGATTACATTGTTGCAATCATTCTATTTGAAGTCATTCTTAGATTACTTATTTGATTACATTGTTGCAATCATCCTATTATTAAAATCCATTCTTAGATTCCATATTTTGATTACATTGTTGCAATCATTCTATTAGAATCCATTCTTAGATTCCATATTTTGATTACATGTTTGCAATCATTCAATTAGAATCCATTCTTAGATTCCATGTTCTGATGACATTGTTGAAATCATTCTATTTGAAGTCATTCTTAGATTCCATATTTTGATTACAAGTTTGCAATCATTTTATTTGAATTAATTTTTAGATTCCATGTTCTGATGACATTGTTGAAATCATTCTATTTGAAGTCATTCTTAGATTCCATGTTTTGATTACAAGTTTGCAATCATTTTATTTGAATTAATTTTTAGTTCTGATGACATTGTTGAAATCATTCTATTTGAATTCATTCGTAGATTCCATATTTTGACGACGTTGGTGCCATGACTCTCCAGTACGTTGACTCATTGTTTCAACAAGAAAGCAAACAGAAAGCTCAATTCTTCAAAGGTCTTCCAAAAGTAATCTCAACTCTTCCCAAGGTAAGTCGGATTTAATGGATGGAAGGTTTTACAATAGACCGGTTCATGGTTACCTAATGGATAAATTTGTTCAAATAAGCTTTCATTTCTTTTAATAGGATAGGTGATTTTCAAAATAAGCCTGCTTTACATAGCAGGACGCAGAAATGGTATAGAGCAGGTTACTGGAATTTAGCACATCAATGAACACTCTATGAAGGTATTTGATGCATTTCCGCTTTGAATGCATTAGCCTGTTTCTGTACTTTGCCAACTATTTAATACCAGTTAGTAGTCGGTGCATTTTCGCTTAATGATGATTATTATTTTGATGATGATGATGATTGTGATGATGAGGTGGTGATGGTGGTGATTGTGATGATGATGATGATGGTGATGATGATGATGATGGTGATGATGTTGAGGATGCTGGTGATGGTGATTGTGATGATGATTGATGATGATGATGGTGATGATGATGATGTTGATGATGATGATGATGATGAGGTGGTGGTGATGATGTTGATGATGATGGTGATGATGATGATGGTGATGATGTTGATGATGATGGTGAGGATGATGATGATGATGATGTGGTGGTGATGATGTTGTTGATGATGATGATGTGGTGGTGATGTTGAGGATGATTATGATGGTGAGGATGTTGATGATTATGATGATGTGGTGGTGATGATGTTGATGATGATGATGTTGATGATGGTGATGTTGATGATGGTGATGTTGATGATGGTGATGTTGATGATGGTGATGATGATGGTGGTGGTGATGATGATGATGATGATGATGGTGATGATGTGGTGATGTTGATGTTGATGTTGAGGATGATGTTGATGATGTTGATGATTATGATGAGGATGATGCAGAGCTGCCAAGTAGCAATGATTTTCAGTATTCAGTTTTTCAACTTTAAACATACTGAACTGTTCTTTTTCAGGTTGGCAGCTCTGATGATGATAATCATTATCATTAATTTTTATTATGTTTATGGTCATCAATATTTTCATTCCTAGAGGGTTGTTCAGCAGAGAATACTACCATGCTTGTGTAAGGAGTTCATGAATCCTGACATGGTGCCGTTTGTCTTACCCAATGTACTCCTCATCGCCGAACAATGCACCGATCAGGAGTATGTGAAGCTGGTCTTACCGAGCCTAAAGAATGTCTTCAAGATGCAAGAACCTGTTCAGGTAAGGAGTAGGATGGCAGGAAAACCCAGCCCATGATCTCGGCAAGGCTGCAGTTTTTTGTTTGCAATTATGAGTCTGATGCTGTTAGCAATACGTCTGATGCAGAGTACTATGAACCATGGCGGCGATGCTGTCATAGACTATAGACACTGGTCTTGCGCTAATTGTTTTCTTTTTATCGATGAGGATTTAGTGCAGGTTTTTCATTTTATACGATATGAAGGAGCTGTTTGCATACTACATCAAATATCAAAAACTTAGCAGTCGTAACTCTTATTCTTTGATGCATATTCATCAAACTTTCACCAATGTACAGTTCTCACACTTTTCTACTTAAAAAAAAAAAAAAAATTCTGTCAGGGTGAACTTCCCCTTTGAATGCCGGCCCCAGATGTAAATAATCTGATTGGTCCATGTCTGCTAGAACTCGAATGCATACAGTTTTGAAACCTTCTCCTAATGTACCTCTTTGGATGTTTCTTTTTTAAGATTTTACTGATCTTTAATGGTCGCCCCCAGATGTAAATAATCCTTTCTTATACAGAGGCGGGTCCAGGATTTTCCAAGGGGGGGGGGTGGCACATATTCCCGAGAAAATTTGACAAGGAAAAAGAACGGTCCTCGCTTTTGTATGAACGACATATTCCCATTAAAAATATTTACTGTGACACTCAAGGGGGGGGGGCACATGTGTCATGTGTGTATGGAAGACATATTCTCATTAAAAAATTGACTGTGACTTTCAAAAGGAGGGGGGGCACAGGCTGGAAATGCTCCCTGGATCCACCATCCACCATTGGATTGATTTTAAAACTTAATTTTGTTCATTTGTTCCCTGTTCCCTTTATGTATCCCTTTTTATGTTCTTTTAAGATTTTACTGATCTTCATGCAACGGATGACCCTTCTACTCACCAAGACGCCCTCTGATGACATCAAGAATCATGTTCTACCCATGGTGTATAGAGCTTTAGAATCGTCTTCTGCTCAGATACAGGTTAGCAGGAACCTTTCTTACAAAGAGTTGTTAGTTGATCCGATCAACTATGGAAAGCTATAGCCTATATACATTTTCAATGTTTATGTTCATTCAACATGTTTTGTAAATGTGATGTATGCACTTGCATGCACCATGGTCTATAGGGTTTTAGAATCGTGTTCAGCTCAGATACAGGTTAGCAGGAATCTTTCTTACAAAGAGTTGTTAGTTGATCCGATCAACTATGGAAAGCTATATATACATTTTTAATGTTTATGTTCATTCAACATGTTTTGTAAATGTGATGTATGCACTTGCATGCACCATGGTCAATAGGGTTTTAGAATCGTGTTCAGCTCAGATACAGGTTATCATGGCCCTATCTTACAATGATTTGTACCATGGACTATAGGGTTTTAGAATCGTGTTCAGCTCAGATACAGGTTATCACGGCCCTATCTTACAAAGATTTGTGATTGATCCTAGTAATCACAACTATGATAGGCCATGTAATGCCATTATTTAGAATGTATAAGTCCATTCAATATGTATTATTAATACAACTTGCAAACTTGCACCATCCATTTTCTTTAGAAATGTTGAAACAACCCTTGTCCCCCCGAGAAATAAAATTCATATTGATTGTTTTGAGAAAATCTGTTTTAATTTTATGTGCCAACATACATGTATTACATGGAATTGGTTTATTACTCCAAGATGGCAATTTGCTTTTATATCTTATATTGACTGTTTATTGACTTTATATCTTATATTGACTGTTTATCTATTGACTTTATATCTAAAATTGACTGTTTCTTTCTTTCTGTAGGAACTATGTTTAAATATTCTACCTACATTTGCTGGGATGATAGAGTATAACTCCATCAAACATTCCATAGTCCCACGAATGAAGAAACTTTGCTTGGAGACATCTCTACTGGCGGTGAGTATTAAAGCTAAAGGAATATTATATCACCAAACCATGATTTTTATCAGAAAGTCTTTAAAATTCAGGTTGATTGTCACCATGTCATGTTAGATCTAGATCTTGTTTGTTTTTGTAAATCTATTTGTGTGAAACCACATTTGCCACTCTCCACCCAGGAGGCTGTTGCAGAAAATTGTGAGTTAAGAGCGACCTTAAGAATGACTGGTGAACATTTCTTACATGCTTAAATAATCGCCAAAATAAACATGTACTGTAGGTTTTTCATATAGTTACTACAAGCAACTTTACGAATGACCGGTTATCCCTTCTTAGTTGCTAAATCAACACCAATTCAATTTTGGTGTACATCATTTACCACAAGAAAGGATCACCAATCATTCGTAATGTCACTTGTAACTTACAAACCACTTTATGAAACAAGAACACAAACATTGAGAAGTTGGGCAAAGATCATGACCAGGTAGGTGTTTCATAAAGTTGTTTGTACTTTAGGAGCGACTTTAAAAACGACAGGTTATTCTTTCTTGTGGTAAACGGTGTATTCACTGGTGAACGGATGAGGGGCCATCGTCCACCTTTACCAACGATCACCCTCAGTAATGTGAGATCGATTGTAAATAAGATGGACGAACTTCGTGCTAACGTCAGATATGATCACGAATATAGAAATTCTAGCTTGATTTGTATAACAGAAACGTGGCTTAATAATGACATTCATTCCAACAATATTGATATAGCTGGTTTTGATGTAGAAAGGCTTGATCGTTCTTTTGAATTAACAAACAAAAAGAGAGGAGGTGGGATATGTGTATTTGTAAACAAACAGTGGTGC
Organism: Lytechinus variegatus; assembly: GCF_018143015.1. Lineage (NCBI taxonomy): Eukaryota > Metazoa > Echinodermata > Echinoidea > Temnopleuroida > Toxopneustidae > Lytechinus > Lytechinus variegatus. The sequence goes on along the minus strand of NC_054748.1, from coordinate 19,448,203 downwards.
AACAACTATACTGTAAGATCGTCTACATGCTGTACTGATATTGAACTTTTGTCTCTCTCTTTTCGACCATTCTATCTCCCTCGAGAATTTCCACAAGTTCACGTTGTGTTGGTATATATTCCCCCTGATGCAAATAAAGTAACAGCTATTCAGATCATCGAAGATAAAGTGAGTGAACTTGAAACGCGATCCCCTGATTCCCCGGTTATTATTTTGGGAGACTTCAATCATTGTGAATTAGAGGATACCATGCCCCAATATCATCAGTTGGTTGATTTTGCTACACGGGGAAGAAATATTTTAGACAGATGCTACAGTTCGATACCAAATGCATACAAATCTCTTGTGAGACCGGGACTGGGAGCGTCCGATCATCACACCGTTCACATGTTACCAAAATACAAGCAACGGATTAAGTCCAATCAGTGCGAAAAAAAGGAACGTTCAAGTTTGGAACAATACGTCAGTTGACTTACTGCAGACGGGATTTGATATTACGGATTGGGAACTGTTTTATGGTGCCTGCGACGACATACATTAACTCACAGACACAATTAACAATTATGTCATCTTCTGTGAGAATCTTCACATTCAGTCTAAATTGGTTACTATTTATCCGAACAATAAGCCTTGGTTCACGAAAGAAATGAAATTGATTTTGAAAGAAAGGAAAAGGGCATTTCATCTGAGGGACAGTGAACTTGTTAAAGACTTGACAAATAGGCTGAAACGGAAAATCAGTGAAGCAAAAAAAGATTATGGTGAAAAGCTCGAAGAAAACTTCCATACAAATAATCCCCGAGACGCGTGGAAATGTCTAGAGCACATGACAGATTATTCGAGTAGTCGGAAAGAAAACATGTTTGCAAATGAACCTAATCCACAACAAAGAGCTGACGAATTAAACGCATTCTTCGCCCGTTTTGAGAATGAAAACTTCCGTCATATCGCCGATGAACAAGTTGAACGGTTGCGCGCGTCGGATGACAACCCAATTGTCATTGAAGAGCACGAAGTTCGGAGACGTTTAAAGTTGATCAACCGAGAAAAGCGACTGGGCCCGATGGTGTTAGTGGGCGTGTCCTACGGACATGCGCATCTGAACTCACTGCTCCGTACTGTATGTTATTTCAAAGGTCAATAAATGAGCATATCGTACCAAAATGCTGGAAAGCATCAGTCATTACACCAGTGCCTAAAAATAATCGTCCTAGGTTGAATAATGATTTTAGACCAGTAGCATTATAAGTCCTGTTGTCATGAAATGTTTTGAAAGAATTATTTTGGAAAAAGTACTTGTATCAATCCGTCACAAAATTGATCTAAACCAATTTGCATATCAGTCTAAGAGGTCTGTCATAGATGCAGTACTCATGTTAACCCATTCACTCTACCAGCATTTAGATTCTGTTAGTTCTTATGCAAGAGCTACATTTGTGGATTTTTCCTCCGCATTTAATACCATCCAGCCATATAAGTTAATAGAAAAATTAAGCTTCTTGGATGTGAAACCGTCACTGGTTCTCTGGATCTATGACTTCTTACATGGTAGAACCCAGAGGGTTAAGGTTAATGATGTACTCTCCAACGTACTCACAACGAACACAGGGTCTCCTCAGGGGTGTGTTCTCTCACCTGTTCTCTATATATTATATACTAATGACTGTATTTCCAATATTCCGTTGGTTCGTATTTTGAAATATGCCGATGATACTGTTATTGTATGCCTGATAAAAGAGAGTGAGTTAGAATATAGGGAGAGTATATCCTCTTTTGGTAGGTGGTGCACTGAAAACCATCTGGTGTTGAATTCTAACAAAACTAAAGAAATCATCTTTGACTTCAGGAAGAAGAAATCTTTTGATCCTGTAGATTTCCCTATTCACATCGAATTGGTCATCCAATTGAAATTGTCCATAGTTATAGGTATCTAGGCACTATTGTTGATGACAAACTTGATTGGTCCGAGCAGACTAAAGCTACCACACTCAAGTGCAACCACAGATTGTTTTTTCTTCGGAAGATGAAACAATTTCATGTAAACGAGAAAATATTGTATTTGTTTTATACATCAGTTATTCAGAGTATCATCACCCATGACTGTGTTGCCTGGTATCACAGTGCCAGACAGAAGGATAAGGATAAATTGTATAGAGTCGTGAAACGGGCTAGTAGGATTACGAAGTGTGTTGTAGATTTGGATAGGATATGTCAAGGAAAGGTAGTTGACAAAACCCAAGCAATAGTCAGTGATCACTCCCATCCATTAAATAAGAAATACAAACTACTTCGTAGTGGAAGAAGGTGGGAATCAGTTAAGGCCAGAACGAGCCGTTACAGAAATTCTTTTATTCCTTTCTCAATTCGTCTTCTCAACCATTAAATAGAAAACAAGTCACCTTATTGCAGAATTACACTTACCCTTCAATATTGCCATCTATGTCTCCTCTTTAATACAATACAAAACTGCCACAAATGTAAAGAGTAATGATAGTAGTAGTAATAGTAATAATAGTAATGATAATAATGATAATAATTATAATAATAATAATAACTGCAACTATAATGATTAGAATAATAGTATCGACATCATGGTCAATGAAGAGTTGTGGATTTTTTATATGTGAATTATGCTTCAAGTAATAAATAAATAAATAAAATAAAATGACCTGATACTTTTACTTATTTAACAGTTTTAGAATGATGGTAATGATAACTACACCGAATATGCCTTCTTGTTGTTCGTATTTCAGCAATGATCTCGTTATACTCTTTTAATCGTCTTATGTATAAGAACGAATGTATTACGTGCATGCCAGTATTTTGTATTAAGTTTGTCTCTCCTTGATTATGTATATTTGTAATTTGTATGTTTGCATGTAAACAAAATGAATTTCCATTAAGTTGGACAATAAAACATTATATATTATATTATTTAGCACGTAAGAAATGTTCACCAGTCATTCTTAAGGTCGAGTAAATGGGTACCACTACCCGGTAGGAAGACATTCCTTCAATGCTCACGCACCAAGAAGCTTGGGGAATAGTATGCAGTGCTTAGAAATATTTTTATTTAGTGCTTTATAAAAGTTGCATATTATTATCATTATTGTTTTTGCTGTCTTTCCTTTAACCCAGGATGTAATAGTTTGAACATAGTGTCTGTCCTGGTGGCTGTTTCATAAAGCTGTTTGTAAGTTACAGGTGACATTACGAATGATCGGTGATCCTTTCTTGTGGTAAGCAATGTACACCAAAATTAAATTGGTGTTGATTTAGCAACTAAGAAGGGATTACCGGTCATTCGTAAAGTTGCTTGTAGTAACTATATGAAAAACCTGTGGTACATGTTTAATCCTAAATGGGTAAGATACTGATTCGGTCTAATCTTTGCTGTTGATTTAGGTTCGTGTGGGATGTCTGGTTAGCCTGGGAAAGATGCTAGAGCACATGGATAAATGGTTTGTCCTTGATGACATCATACCACTCCTTCTACAAATACCTTCAAGGGAGCCGGCTGTTCTTATGGGGATCCTAGGTAAGTTTGTTAGGATACTAGTGAGTCTTGGTTAGAGGACATGGACAAATGGTTTGTCCTTGATGACATCATACCACTCCTTCTACAGATTCCATCAAGGGAGCCGGCTGTTCTTATGGCGATCCTAGGTAAGTTTGTTAGGAAACTGGTGAGTCTTGGTTAGAGGACATGGATAAATGGTTTGTCCTTGATGACATCATTCTACTCTTACAGATTCCATGAAGAGAGCCGGCTGTTCTGATGGAAATCTTAAGTATGTTTTTTAGGATACTGGTGAGTCTTGGTTAGAGGACATGGATAAATGGTTCGTCCTAGATGACATCATTCCACTCCTACAGATTCCATCAAGAGAGCCGGCTGTTCTGATGGAAATCTTAGGTAAGTTTGTTAGGATACTAGTGAGTCTTGGTTAGAGCACATGGATAAATGGTTCGTCCTAGATGACATCAACCCACTCCTACAGATTCCATCAAGGGAGCCGGCTGTTCTTATGGGGATCTTAGGTAAGTTTGTTAGGATATTAGTGAGTCTTGGTTAGAGGACATGGATAAATGGATTGTCCTTGGTGATATCCTTATATCATCAAGAGAGCCAGCCATTCTGATGGAAATCTTAGGTAAGTTTGTTAGGATACTGGTGAGTCTTGGCTAGAGCACATGGATAAATGGTTTGTCCTTGATGACATCATACCACTCCTACAGATTCCATCAAGGGAGCCGGCTGTTCTTATGGGGATCTTAGGTAAGTTTGTTAGGATACTAGTGAGTCTTGGTTAGAGCACATGGATAAATAATAATAATAATAATAATGTAGTTCTTATATAGCGCATTTCAGACCTGAAAGGACTCTCAATGCACTTTACAAAAATAAGAATTATACAATATAAGGAATTACTTAGAATAACAATTGGCAACATCAACATTAATCAGTTACATACATGTATGGCATAAGTATTTGGAAAGGCTTAGTTGAATGCTTCATTAAAAAGAAATTTTTTAAGTTGTGATTTGAAAAGTCCAGGATTATTTTGTGATCGGAGAGTACTGGGGAGGGAATTCCAAAGGGTTGGGGCACTGTGGGAGAAGGACCTTTTGCCATGCGTCTTAGTTCTTAGTCTGGGTACTTGAAGGAGTAGTTGAGTTGATGATCTAAGTGTCCTAGAGGGGGTGTATGGAGAAACAAGTTCAGAAATATATTGAGGGGCAAAACCATGGACAGCATTAAATGTTATTAGAAGGACTTTGAAGCGAATTCGTGATTTGATAGGTAGCCAGTGAAGTTCTTTGAGGATTGGGGTGATGTGGTTGTGTTTCTTGGATCTGGAGACAAGTCTTGCGGCTGAATTTTGGATTCTTTGGAGCTTTGCTATATCTTTGTCCGGCGTTCCGTACAAAAGACTGTTACAGTTATCAAGAAGGGAAGATACAAAAACATGAATGAGGATCTCAGTCACATTCTTACTAAGGTATGACCGAATCATTCCAATACGTCTCAGAGCAAACGAGGCCTTGCGACAAACAATATTTACGTGTTGGCGCATGTTCACATTCTTATCAAAAATTACACCCAGATCACATACTGAAGGAGATGGCAGAACCTGGCCAATCATGGATGTCAAATGGTTCGTCCTAGATGATATCCTTATATCACCAAGATCGAGAGCCAGCCGTTCTGATGGAAATCTTAGGTAAGTTTGTTAGGATAGTAGTGAGTCTTGGTTAGAGCACATGGATAAATGGTTTGTCCTTGATGACTTCATACCACTCCTACAGATTCCATCAAGGGAGCCGGCTGTTCTTATGGGGATCTTAGGTAAGTTTGTTACGATACTGGTGAGTCTTGGTTAGAGGACATGGATAAATGGTTCGTCCTTGGTAATATCCTTATATCACCAAGAGAGCCAGCCGTTCTGATGGAAATCTTAGGTAAGTTTGTTAGGATACTAGTGAGTCTTGGTTAGAGGACATGGATAAATGGTTTGTCCTTGATGACATCATTCCACTCCTTCTACAGATTCCATCAAGACAGCCGGCTGTTCTGATGGAAATCTTAGGTAAGTTTGTTAGGATACTGGTGAGTCTTGGCTAGAGCACATGGACAAATGGTTTGTCCTTGATGACATCATACCACTCCTTCTACAGATACCTTCAAGGGAGCCGGCTGTTCTTATGGGGATCCTAGGTATGTTTGTTAGGATATTGGTGAGTCTTGGTTAAAGGACATGGATGAATGGTTTGTCCTTGACGATATCATTATATCACCAAGAGAGCCAGCCGTTCTGATGGAAATCTTAGGTAAATTTGTTAGGATACCAGTGAGTCTTTGTTGGAGCATATGGATAAATGGTTTGTCCTTGATGATATCCTTCTACAGATACCATCAAGAGTGCCAGCAGTTCTTATGGGAATCTTAGATCAATGGTTTGTCCTTGATGGTGTCATTCCTCTTCTATTTATTTCATGAAGTGATTGAGTTATGCATTGATGTATTAATGGAATAATATGATAAAGAAATAGAATTATGAAGCAATGCAGTTTTGCAGATGCAAATTAAGTTATGTGTTTACGAATATCACTGCTATACATTACTTAAGGCTACCGCACACCTTAACACCTGGAACAAATTGCATTTTGCTCATTTACTGAAAAAGTGAATGGAACATATCATTTTATTTGAGGTTAAAATTAGTTGAAAGAATACTAATATAACCATTTTAAAAGATTGCAAGCTTTTATTTTGGAGTAAAGACAAAAGCAAATTTGTTTCAAATCGTGGGCAATCGTACAACTGCTATGACATCATTAGGACTAGATATTAAATTCGCTTTTATTTTAAGAAGGATGATAGCATTGTCACAGATTTGAACATAAGTATTCGTACGATGATTTAGAACATTACACAGTAAGATATTCCAAGTCTCAATATTAGCATCAAATTCTACTACATTTTATTCTGAAATCGGGCCGCAGACCAATCGTAAGGTGTGCGGTCGCCTATGATTACCATGGTAATGTATCATTTAAATACCAAACTTGCCAAATGACCGAAGACATGCTTTCTTTTTGTTTCAGGTATCATCAAAGTGGCTATGACCCATAAGAAGCTGGGAATCAGCAAGGATGTCGCTGCCACTAAGTTACTTCCATTCCTCTTCCCGCTCTCCATTGATAATAACCTCAATCTAAATCAGGTAAGATATTCAACATCATCATCATCATTTGACCTGCCAATCCCAAACCAACAATAAGTCTCCTAAAATGAATTATGAGATTTTTTAATGAGATCATTATTGAGCTTTTAGCACATCCTTGCTTTGAAATGGTAATTGGACAAAATTGAGTAACATGTGTCAGTGAAGAAGATTGGTACCATTTCTTTTGATTGTGTATCACAGTTTAATGCATACATGTCAGTGATAAGGAGATTGGTACCATTTCTTTCATCTATCAGTTTAATGCATACATGTCAGTGATAAGGAGATCGGTACCATTTCTTTCATCTATATATCAGTTTAATGCATACATGTCAGTGATAAGGAGATTGGTACCATTTCTTTTGTTTGTGTATCACAGTTTAATGCATACATGTCAGATGTAAGGAGATTGGTACCATTTCTTTCATCTATCTATCACAGTTTAATGCATACATGTCAGTGATAAGGAGATTGGTACCATTTCTTTCATCTATATATCAGTTTAATGCATACATGTCGGTGATAAGGAGATTGGTACCATTTCTTTCATCTATATATCAGTTTAATGCATACATGTCAGTGATAAGGAGATTGGTACCATTTCTTTCATCTATATATCAGTTTAATGCATACATGTCAGTGATAAGGAGATTGGTACCATTTCTTTCATCTATCTATCACAGTTTAATGCATACATGTCAGTGATAAGGAGATTGGTACCATTCATTTAATCTATATATCAGTTTAATGCATACATGTCAGTGATAAGGAGATCGGTACCATTTCTTTCATCTATATATCAGTTTAATGCATACATGTCAGTGATAAGGAGATTGGTACCATTTCTTTCATCTATATATCAGTTTAATGCATACATGTCAGTGATAAGGAGATTGGTACCATTTCTTTCATCTATATATCAGTTTAATGCATACATGTCAGTGATAAGGAGATTGGTACCATTTATTGTCTCACCTGCGAAGCAAAGTGAGACTATAGGCGCCGCTTTTCCGACGGCGGCGGCGTCAACATCAAATCTTAACCTGAGGTTAAAGTTTTGAAATGACGTCATAACTTAGAAAGTATATGGACCTGGTTAATAAAACTTGGCCATAAGGTTAATCAAGTATTACTGAACATCCTATTAGAGTTTCATGTCACATGACCAAGGTCAAAGGTCATTTAGGGTCAATAAACTTAGACCATGTTGGAGGAATCAACATCGAAATCTTAACCTGAGGTTAAGTTTTTGAAATGTCATCATAACTTAGAAAATATATGGACCTAGTTCATGAAACTTGGACATAAGGTTAATCAAGTATCACTGAACATCCTACATGAGGTTCATGTCACATGACCAAGGTCAAAGGTCATTTAGGGTCAATGAACTTTGGCCAAATTGGGGATATCTGTTGATTTCCCCTCATAACTTTGAAAGTTTATGGATCTGATTCATGAAACTTGGACATAATAGTAATCAAGCATCACTGAAAATTTTGTGCAAGTTTGAGGTCTCATGATTAAGGTCAAAGGTCATTTAGGGTCAATGAACTTTGGCCGAATGGGGGGTATCTGTTGAATTACCATCATAACTTTGAAAGTTTATTGGTCTAGTTCATTAAACTTGGACATTAGAGTAATCAAGTATCACTGAACATCCTGTGCGCATTTCAGGTCACATGGCCAAGGTCAAAGGTCAATGAACTTTGGCCGAATTGGGTGTATCTGTTGAATTACCATCATAACTTTGAAAGTTTATGGATCTGATTCATGAAACTTGTACATAAGAGTAATCAAGTATCACTGAACATCCTGTTTGAGTTTCAGGTCACATGATCAAGGTCAAAGGTCATGTAAGGTCAATGAACTTTGGCCATGTTGGGGTTTTTTGTTGAATAACCATCATATCTCTAAGTTTATTGGTCTAGTTCATAAAAAGTGGACATAAGAGTAACCATGTATCACTGAACATCTTGTGCGAGTTAGAGTAGTATTCAAAGTCAGCACTGCTGCTATATTGAACCGCGTGATGCAGGTGAGACGGCCAGAGGCATTCCACTTGTTTAATCTATATATCAGTTTAATGCATACATGTCAGTGATAAGGAGATCGGTACCATTTCTTTCATCTATCTATCACAGTTTAATGCATACATGTCAGTGATAAGGAGATTAGTACCATTTCTTTCATCTATATATCACAGTTTAATGCATACATGTCAGTGATAAGGAGATTGGTACCATTTCTTTCATCTATATATCAGTTTAATGCATAAATGTCAGTGATAAGGAGATCGGTACCATTTCTTTCATCTATCTATCACAGTTTAATGCATACATGTCAGTGATAAGGAGATTGGTACCATTTCTTTCATCTATATATCAGTTTAATGCATAAATGTCAGTGATAAGGAGATTGGTACCATTTCTTTTGTTTGTGTATCACAGTTTAACGCATACATGTCAGTGATAAGAGACCTCATCAAATTGGTTGAGAAGGAACAAAGGGTCAAACTGGAACAACTCAATGCTTTACAAGAAGAACAAAAGTATGTTAAAATTCTTTTGACACATGACTCCTTTACCATGCCTTTGTTTTATAAATATTTCCATTCCTCCCCTCTCTCTTTCCATCTCATCTTTTAAAGTTAAAACCAACAAACGTAGAGGGCAGCAACACACAGCTTGTGTGTTGCTGCCCTCTATGTTCGTTGGTTAAAACATAAATGGCCCGAATTCACAAAGGTGGTTTTGAAAACCCACGGTTGAATCCATGGTTTATGCAGATTTCCTGTATAAATTTACGCTTAATTTAGCGTGTATCGAGCGCGTGTATTAAAAATGTCCAATGCTGATGCGCGCATTTGTCACAGTGCGCAAAATTGTCGCCTGTTACCATGGTAAGATACACTATTTTATGCATGATTCCACTGTTTGAAGAGTGGACTCATGAATAAAATAGCATGGATAACCAAGGCAACAGGCATCGACTTGGCGCATTGTGACAAAAGTGCGCATCAGCAGTGGAATTTTTTAATAAACGTGGTAAATAAGGGTAATTTCTACAGAAAATCTACATAAACCACGGAGCTTTTAGGCCCTTGGAATACACCTATTATTGAAGTCATATTCTCTGACAGAATTTAAATGTGATTTTATTGAGACTTCAATCTTTCTGCAATTCCCCAGATATTTAGTGATTCAGTGATTTGCAAGCCTTCTCTATCAATGTTTATTGAAAAAAAAATGGTAAATTAAATAAGGATCGACAACACTTAAATATTCTGTTTTAGAGTGTTTTAATTGATGGATATTTTTCAAAGGAAGTACAATGAAATTATTGGCCGATTAGCAGGTACATGAAGAAGCATTTATGGCAATTTTAGATTTAATGTAAAGACTTGTTGAAATGATACATTTCTCTAATTGTACACCCCTAGGACATCAGTGGAATTTGCCCAGAAGCTACAAACCAGTCAAGGAGATGGAGATGTTCCATTGTCATCGAGAGGGGAGAGCAATACTTCTGGAGGGACAGGAGTGAGTAGAAAAAAATATAATTAACTGTATTACAGTGTTATGATAAACACTTTTAAGTGACTAGATTTTTTTTCGCTTGCATGCCAGTTAAAATGTAAAAGGAAGATATAAGATATCATATTGCTTGGTTGGCTTCTGTTTTTAACAGGAAAATCGATAAGCATGATTTAAAGTCTGTTTAAAAGGTTATTGCTTTAGGAAAGAATTCTGATGTATTTCTTTGTGAAATATTTAATCTTACTTGACACCTGGATGACAACATGCAAATGAGACAGTCGATGTCTTCACTCACTATTTGTTTTGTGTTTTTATTGTTTGAATTATAGAATATTTCAACTTTTAAAGATTTGACAATAAGGATCAAATTGACACCACCAGAAAATATTTAAACAATGGTAATTCCACATGTTCAGGGAGGAATAAAGCTTGGTTTCACAGGACAACGAGGGAAAAATTTGAATATTTTATATTTCATGTAATGAAATACAAAAGAAATAGTGAGTGGATGATGTCACCAGTCCCCTCATTTGCATACCAACCACGATGTATGTATAACTCTTTAGTAAAATTAACTGGAACATTAAAAATGTCATAACTTTCTTAATTTATATCCAATTTTGATCAAATTTTGAGCGTTTTGCTAGTTTTATTTTTCTCTATTTATTCATGTCAACATTTTACTGGGGTGGACTTGACCTTTAAAAGCTAATCACATTTACAAGTATTCGTAATTTAATAAAATGTCAAACCTTAATTTCCTAGATTGACCAGATGTTTGGTTTGGACAGTCACACTAACGGAAAGAGCAGCCCTGTGATCGAGAAACAGTCCCTATCCAGCCAAGCGAACAGCTCCTCCAGCAAGAGACCGGAACCTGTTCCTGTACGTCCGTCCCAGGTCTCCCTGAGCCTGGAGGAGAAACAACGGCTTCAGAAGGAGCAGGAATTCCAACAGAGATTGAAGAATCAGAAGGCGATCCAGCCTGAAGATGCCGTGAAGCAACCGTCAAGGTCTACTGCCAAGGATCTGACGGGGTCACTGATGGATTCCAGGAGTAAGGGTCAAGGCCAGGCTGCGGGAGTGGAGAGTGTGGGTATGGGCACCAGGACAGGTGGAAGTGGCAATACTGGTCTTCTCTCAAGCGGGATTAGCAGCATGAACAGTTCACCTTACTCACCATCGGGTACTGTGTCTGCAGGGAGTGTCGTTGGGACAGGGGGAATGGGCCTTTCAAATTCTTCCTTTCTCTCGCAGCCGGTCGGTAACGTGCCACAGAAGGTTCCTCAAATGGGCCAACCGTCTCAAGCGAAAAAGAACATTGACATGTCAGCGTTCGATTCCCTCCTAGCGCCGTCCCAGTCGCAGAAGTCCAATAGGACGCTCAATCAAATGTCTTCGGCGAATTCCCCACACCCCGCTAACCCTCCAATGGGGCAGAACTCTTTCCAGAGATCTCAAGTTGGCATGGCCCAGGCGGCATTTGGTCAGGGGTCGCAGGGAGGCATGGGTCAGGGGTCATTCGGAAATATGAATCATCAAGGACAGGGTGCCTTCGGACAGCAAGGCATGATGGGAAATTACGGCCGAGGTTCTACGGGCACAGGTCAGAGGTCGTTGCCGAGGTCAAACGTGCAGCAACAAGGAACGGGAATGGCTGCAGGATTTGATCCGTTTGCCAGCACCGGTGCAACGAGTCAACAGAAGCAGAAGGCTGTTGGTGGGGACAACCTACTTGATTTCCTAGGATAGCTGCAGTACCGTAAGGGCACTAGTATTCAACCCGGCATAATTGAAAGATTTTGACATATTCCCCAAAATACTTAGAAATATGGAATCTATCTTGATTTCATACCTTTGTTATTTCCAGGGTAATCTGTTGTCGGTATTTTCTTCTTTCAATCTGTCGACTATACGCGGAGGATCGAATTATGCGGCGATGACCTTTTGCACTGAATGATACTAGTATTCAACCTAGTGAGGATAGATAGCAAATCTCAAAAGGGTTTAGATTGCTAAATTAGATCTAGATCTATGTAAGTCTCTGGCTTCGATTAATTCCTTGTTTGGTCTCATCTCAAATGGTCTAGTCCATATTCGGATGAGACAAGGGCAGATTGAGAAACAGGGCCATCTTTCATCGCTAGGTTGAATGCTAGTGCCGACAGGTTGAATACTAGTGCCAAAAACTGTCGCCGTATAATTCGATCACCCGCGCACACAGTCGACTGGTTGAAGAAATAAGTAACGGAAAAAGAATAACCAGCATTTGCTCTTTGAAATAAGATGGGTCTGAAATTCAGGTAAATTCTATATTTCTTTATATTTGAGGAATCTCTCAAAACAAGTTAAATACTAGTGCCCTAATGTTATTGTTATTTTTCTGATTATTATTACAGTATATTATTAGTCCATGCAATTTGCATATGCCATTTTCTTCTCATTTACATTACAGCTTCGGAAATAATGATTAGATTACATCTTATAGTCCGGCAGCCCAGGAGGTTTATTCAACCGAAAGCCGGACAAGCAAATGACCCCATAGCTGGATGGCATGGACCTTGAAGTTTACAAAAATGCATTGCTGCCGGGTTCTATGCGTGGTCTTCCGAAATGACGTAATATATGACGTCACTACAAAATGGCCCTATTTCACCATTTTTCAGACATTGTACACATATCATGAAGTCAAGGGAGAATATCTCAGCCAAATCATGCTTGTTCTGTATGAAACTTTCACAATGTATTGTTCGAGTAGTGCACAAGAGATATGCAAAATTTCACGAACAGAAATTATTGTTTACATATGCAAATTACGTAATGAAATTTGCATATCATTAGTTTTGGAGATTTCTCGCATAAAAAATTGTCAAAAATCGATTTAGAAATTTATTTTCTTTTGTAGTGTACTTTATTTGATATTTTTTCTCTCAAGCATAATATCATTGTCTTTATCTATATCTCTACTTTAAGAAAATATATAACAGTAATTGAAAAAGACATTACAGACTGTGATTTCAGCCCCCTTTCCAATATGGTGCGCACGTAGAAATCATGCGTTTTTGGCCTATTTTCACCATATGGCTGAGGTGTGCGAACGATATGCCTACTTTATTGATGTTTCCTGCATTTTGCATATTAAATCTTCCAAACAACATATTTTCTTCTTCATTATGTCTCTGGTGATCAATCAATGATTTCAGCAAAAATTGATTGCCCACTGGGCAGTCTATAGGCTACGTTTTCAGCCTAGTTTTCAACAACGAACCTATACAATGTAAGACTGCATCGTTGTAGTCGAGTCGGATAAGAGGTTCCTGTGTACCATCAAAATATTTTTCACTCAATTTTTCAATCAACGTTTTGGTATTTGTCTAAACTGTCTCGTTAATGAATCTTGATGTTCCCTTCCCAAAATCGTGTCCAACGGGGTTCAAAATTGATATCTTTGGCGGCCCTCTTGGACTTTTTAAAAATGAAAATCAATTATTTTCATATTTTATTGCACGGAGTCTGACAATGGGACAATCTTTTAATCAATACGCATTTCTCTATGATTGGGATAGTAGAAATCGATTTAATTTGTTTTCTGATGATATATTTTGAAATAAGATTTATCCCGAAATGGGCATGATTTTGGTCAAAAATTTGCATGTGCATTGATATCTATCTGTTCAATCATTAACATCAACAACTATTTCAAAATATCAGCATTCGACACGAAAGAGGATATATTATACCGATAATACTGTAACGCTTCATGACAATATGTATGTCTTTATTTGCCTAGTTAAAGGGCAAATACTATTATTACCCATTTATTGGAAAATATGCCACTTTGGACAGTTGGAGCCCACATTAAGGTAAAAAACGTTTCTGATATGGAATAAAGCCACTTTCATTCTTTTTAAACTACATGGAGATAAGAAGGGTAGAGTTTCCTCTATCTGCTACTAGCATACTGAAGCATACCCCTTCAGGGAGCGTCGAAATCACCCACCCTTTTTCATATTTGTGGGAAAATATGCTTTTTCAAGCCCCCATTGAGGCAAAAAGTGTTGCTGCTATGTAGTACGGCCACTTTCATTGTTTTTAAACTATTTGGAGACAAGAGTAGAGTTTTCTCTATCTGCTACAAAAAAGGTGTGCTGTTACAGCAAAGCCTACCCCCTCTGAGGACTGCTAAAGTTACCCGATAATTATACATATTTTGCCCATTAATGGGAAAATATGCTATTTTCGAGCCCCCATTTGGGCAAAAAGTGCTTCTGCTATTTAGTAAAACCACGTTTATTATTTTCAAACTATATGGAGACGAAAGAGTAGACTTTCTTCTATCTGCTACATATAAAGAGGTGTTAGCATATTGGAACATACCCCCTTAGGGGCTCTCCGAAATCACTTACCCTTTTTCCATATTTTACCTATTTATGGGAAAATATGCAATTTTCGAGCCCCCATTGAGGCAAAAGTGTTTCTGCTATGTAGTAAGGCCACCTTTATTTTTTTCAAACTATATGGAGACGAAAGAGTAGACTTTCTTCTATCTGCTACATATAAAGAGGTGTTGGCATATTGGAACATACCCCCTTAGGGGGTCTCCGAAATCACTTACCCTTTTTCCATATTTTACCTATTTATGGGAAAATATGCAATTTTCGAGCCCCCATTGAGGCAAAAGTGTTTCTGCTATGTAGTAAGGCCACCTTTATTTTTTTCAAACTATATGGAGACGAAAGAGTAGACTTTCTTCTATCTGCTACATATAAAGAAGTGCTGGTACAGTAAAGCCTACCACCTTTGGGAACTGCCAAAGTTACCCTCCCCTTTTACGTAATTTGCAAATTCATGGGAAAATGTGCTATTTTCGAGCCCCCATTGAGGCAAAGGTGTTTCTGCTATGTAGTAAAACTACTCTTATTGCTTTTAAACTATATGGAGACGAAAGAGTAGAGTTTCCTCTATCTGCTACATATAAAGAGGTGTTGGCATATTGGAACATACTCCCCTTGGGGGGTCGCCAAATTCAACTACCCATTTTCCATATTTACCTATTTATTGGAAAATATGCTATTTTCGAGCCCCCATTGAGGCAAAAGGTGTTTCTGCTATGTAGTAAAACTACTTTTATTGCTTTTAAACTATATGGAGACGAAAGAGTAGAGTTTCCTCTATCTGCTACATATAAAGAAGTGCTGGTACCATAAAGCCTACCTCCTTTAGGAACTGCCAAAGTTACCCGCCCCTTTTACGTAATTTGCAAAATCATTGGAAAATATGCTATTTTCGAGCCCCCATTGAGGCAAAAGGTGTTTCTGCTATGTAGTAAAACTACTCTTATTGCTTTTAAACTATATGGAGACGAAAGAGTAGAGTTTCCTCTATCTGCTACATATAAAGAGGTGTTGGCATATTGGAACATACCTCCCTTGGGGGGTCGCCAAATTCAACTACCCTATTTCATATTTTAACTATATATTTATGGGAAAATATGCTATTTTCGAGCCCCCATTGAAGCAAAAGGGGTTTCTGCTATGTAGTAAAACTACTCTTATTGCTTTTAAACTATATGGAGGCGAAAGAGTAGAGTTTCCTCTATCTGCTACATATAAGAGGTGTTGGCATATTAGAACATACCCCCTTAGGGGGTCACCAAAATCACCTACCCTATTTCATAATTTGACTATTTTGGGGGAGAATATGCTATTTTCGAGCCCCCATTGAGGCAAAAGGTGTTTCTGCTATATAGTAAAACTAATCTTATTGCTTTTAAACTATATGGAGACGAAAGAGTAGAGTTTCCTCTATCTGCTGCATATAAAGAGGTGTTGGCATATTGGAACATACCCCCCTTATGGGGTCGCCGAAATCACCTACCCTTTTTCCATACTTTACCTGTTTATGGGAAAATGTGCTATTTTCGAGCCCCCATTCAGGCAAAAAGCGTTTCTGCTATATGGTGAAGCCAGTTTCATTCTTTTGAAACTACATGGAATTAAAGGAGTAGACTTTCTTCAATCTGCTGCTAATAAGTGGTTGCACAGCAAAGTCTATCCCCTCCGGGGGTTCCGAAAGTCACACACCCCTTTTCCATATTTTTTCCAATATGGGGAAAATCTGCCAATCTTGGAGCCTCTGAAGAAGGTAGCAGTCGATGTACGGCACTTTTTTTTACATGTAGCTGATAGATAAAAATGCCTCTTCTTTTATTTCAAAGTGGTTTCCAAAATCAAAGCTAGCTTTACTATATAGCAGAAATGCCCTTTTGTCTGAATGGGGGCTCAAACATTGCATTTTTTTACAATAAAAAATGAAAATAGACATATGTAACTGATAAAGAAGATCCTACTTTGTCTCTTTATGTGGTTACAAAACAAAAACAAGGGCTTTGCCGCAAGGCAGAAACACTGTTTGCCTCAAAGTGACTAATTTTCCGAGAAACTGGCAAGATACGAAAAAAAGATTGGGCGACTTTGGCAGCCCCCTGAGGGTTAGGCTTTGCTATGCCCCAATTTGTTTATATGTAGCTGATAGAGAAAAGTGATTTAAAGGAAAAAATTACATACTCAAAACAAAATGTTACCACATTGGGGGCTCCGAAAAGCACGATATCATCATAGTCAAGCTATGGATAATGGTATGGTACTGTATGTAACATTTTACTGGTTCTTGTGGGACTATGCTTTAAGGTGCCCGAGAGTAATTGTATGCAAAATGAAAATGCAGAGCAATGCCTCGAACTTCTATCTTTTTCAAGAGATTTAATTATCATAAAAATTGCTTTGTGTAGAAAATGCCTTTTACCCTCATACACATTATACAAGTAATACATACCTTTCTATCGATCGCTAAGTACGTTATTTTCTGCATGTTAGGCACATCAACAAAGGCGATCGGATGCAAGATGAAACAGATAGATGTCAATGCACTTGAACATTTTGGTTCAAAATTTTTGATGAATTCTTTTTTTTAATATATTAACCGGACTATTCAGAAAACAATTTCAACCGATTTCTACTATCCAAATCCTAGTGAAATGCGTATTGATTTAAAATTTCCCATTGTCAGACTTTGTGCAATAAAATATGAAAATAATTGATTTTCATTAAAAATGTCCAAGAGGGCTGCCAAAGATACCAATTTTGAACTCCGTTGGGCACGATTTTGGGAAGGGAACATCAAGATTCATTAACTAGACACTTTAGGCAAATACCAAAACATCGAGTGAAAAATGTTTTGATGGTACATAGAAACCCCCTTATCCGACTCGACTACAACGATGCAGTCATACATGGTATAGGTTCGTTGTTGAAAACTAGGCTGAAAACGTAGCCTATAGACTGCCCAGTGGGGAATCAATTTTTGCTGAAATCATTGATTGATCACCAGAGACATAATGAAGAAGAAAATATGTTGTTTGGAAGATTTAATATGCAAAATGCAGGAAACATCAATAAAGTAGGCATATCGTTCGCACACCTCAGCCATATGGTGAAAATAGGCCAAAAACGCACGATTTCTACGTGCGCACCATATTGGAAAGGGGGCTGAAATCACAGTCTATAATGTCTTTTTCAATTACTGTTATATATTTTCTTAAAGTAGAGATATAGATGAAGACAATGGTATTATGCTTGAGAGAAAAAATAAATAAAGTACACTACAAAAGAAAATAAATTTCTAAATCGATTTTTGACATTTTTTTATGCGAGAAATCTCCAAAACTAATGATATGCAAATTTCATTATGTAATTTGCATATGTAAACAATAATTTCTGTTCGTGAAATTTTGCATATCTCTTGTGCACTACTCGAATAATACATTGTGAAAGTTTCATACAAAACAAGCATGATTTGGCTGAGATATTCTCCCTTGACTTTATGCTATGTGTACAATGTCTGAAAAATGGTGAAATAGGACCATTTTGTAGTGACGTCATATATTACGTCATTTCGGAGGGAAGACCACGCATAGAACCCGGCAGCAATGCATGTTTGTAAACTTCAAGGTCCATGCCATCCAGCTATGGGGTCATTTGCTTGTCCGGCTTTCGGTTGAATAAACCTCCTGGGCTGCCGGACTATTATGGGAGCTTAATAGGAAGGTGGTCTACAAGGAGTCGTTGGTGTTTTGGCCATCTAAGTACAGAACACCCCGTCCTGGCTGGTCAGTGCTGCCCTGAATTCTATCAGCAGCACTCTCGTACTGGGTACCCATTTACATTATCTAAGTATCAAAGAAATGAATAAATGGAATGGAATTTGAACCTACGACCTCACAGTAGGATGAGAGTTAATTCCACTGCACCAAGTCACTTTCATAAAAAAAAAACCTGGTCCCAATGGCCGATGGACAGAAAACATATTCATAAATGAAATCACAGTAGATGGATGCTCGATGGATATAGAGCGTAAGAAACACGTATCCTGCAAAGATGAAACAATGGATACATAACATTGTCCAACGGATGGCAAGATTCTTTTCGTTTTACATCTTCTTTGCATTCTTAAGTGCAGCGGGACCAAGCCTTTATATCATACAGTGTTAATGTGTTAACAATCAAGCCCCAACTTATTAAGCTGACCTCTTTGCACACACATCCAAATGCAACACTCGCTCAGCCACTAGTAATACTCTTACTGCTAAATAAATAGGTGATTGGGCCTTTTGTACCGTTGCCCCCAGAACATGGAACTCCTTGCCACCTTCACTAAAGACTCCCAAACACTTTTCTCATTTAAAAAAAGGCCTAAAAACTTACCTAACTTATTCTGAATTTTCTGTACGGTTTCCAATGTTATTCTTTGTTTTATAGACTTTGTATCTGATGCAAAGGCGCTATATGAATGAAGTGCATTATTATACAGAGCAATGGAATGTGTAGTGCCAAGGTGTTTACTTACTTGGATTTACTTGGATGTAGAGACGTAAAGCTTGGAGCTTATTTGCCCCTCGTCACGTTGGATTATTCTCTGGTAGGGTAAAAACTTTAGTGGATGGTTTTTCCAATGCCTCTAATTTGAACATATTGACACTAGATGCAGAAACTGCTTCCTGAGGTAAAGCATTCCAGTTATTTATACTCCTAGTTGAAAATGCATTTTGCCGGCTGTTTAATGACATTTTACATTCCAATGCATTTAGATTTTTTCTTGGGATATTTTTTCCCTCTTTTAAGTGCATTGTGAATTGTCAAACCTGTCTTAGAGACCATTTTTGGGACCAACCCAAACTTTTTATTGAAAACTTTTAAAAGTGCATTTATAGTGGGAAAGTTATTGAAATCAAATGTGATCTCAGAGTGATCTTACATGGAAATCTTCTATAGTACGGTATTTATGTTGCAATATATATACATGTTTGTATCTATTTATTTAATATTGTGTAATAAATTATTAGTTTCTATTTTATCTATGTAATTTCACGACACGAAATAAAGCTATTTTGTGAAAATGTACTGAGCATTGATAAAATTCCTCGCACGCATCACGAACTGTCCTCTCTGCACACTTCGATGCGAAAGTTAAGCTTAACTATAAATACCATCTAACATTTAGATTATGATTAAGATTCTCTTGTAAAGTAAAAGAAAGATATATACATGTATTCATTATTTATTGACCTTTCTGCCGACTAACCAGTTGTAATAGGTCTGTGATTTCATATAATGTTTCAAGTTGTGAACAAAAAAATACAAAAGAGGAGCATCAAAGACAAGGATGAAGAAAATATTTTATTTATTTATTAGTTTATTTGTAGTTTTATTTATACAGGGTAGCATTGTCAGTTTCAGAACTGCTTACCACAACAGCCCTGTCCACACAACATTTGTTATAATTAATGTAATTAAAGGAGAATGAAACCATTGGAACAAGAAAGCTTTTGTGAAAACAGAAAAATCAAAGAAAGAGATCAACGAAAGTTTGAGAAAAATCAGACAAATAGTGAGAAAGTTATGAGCATTTGAATATTGCGATCACTTAATGCTATGGAGATAGCAAATTGGCAATGCAACAAAGATGTGTGATGTCACTTGTGAACAACTCTCCCCATAACTTTAGTATATATTTCACTTGAATTGCCTCTTTTATCACATCTATCCATAAATCATGTGTTCTTTCTACATAAGGGCATGTAATACATATTTTTTTGAAGAATACATCATGGATAAAGAGTTTGTATCATCATAAGAAAAAGCAAAAAAGACATTTTGAGGGTATTTTATAGTCCACCAAAGGGAAAGTTGTTCATCAGTGACATCACACATCCTTGTGGCATTGCCAATGTGAGGATCTCCATAGCAATAGTGATTGCAATATTCAAATACTCATGACTTTCTCACTATTTGTCTGATTTTTCTTAAACTTTCTTTATTCTTATTCTTTGATTTTTAAGTTGGTAATATTTACATAATCGATAGTACTACTGTTTTAATTATTATTTTTAGATACACATATTGAATACCCTTAACCCAAAAGAATCTGAAAAAAAACCATATCTTTTAAAATCCAAGCAATGAATCAATTTGTTTTAGAAAAAAAAGAAACCCCCAAAAGTGTAACAAAGACACATACAAATATTAAAAAAAATATTGTTCCCCCCAAAACCAAAAATATGAAGTTCTTCTTGACCCCAAAATTGAAAATTTGACTAATGGATAATGTGTAGAAAACCTTTATATTATTCTTTAAAATATATGTGCATAATGAAGCGTATTTGTTGAGGTTTAGCATTATTAACCCTCAAAATGAAAAGTATTTATTATTTCTATGTAGAAAAAGGGAATTTAATGGATGACATTCCAACATGAAACAATACAAGAGATTTAATAGAATATTGGTGGCTCTGTCGAAGTCACATGTTTCACAGACAAATCTGGGCTCCGTAACACAAATGTTTGCAATCAATCGCTAAATACCAATGACCAATCAAGATCATCATGGCATGTGCACTTTGTTTATAATACTGACCGGGAACCAATAACGGCGGTTCTTTCATATTTGCAATTTATCCCAAACCTTTGTGTTACAGAGCCCTGGTCATCATTCGAGAAATTGAACTTAGAGGTATACAATACATCACATGGTTTGGATACTTATTTGACTATCTTGTGTTATTATTCATAGGAAACAGTAAACATGTACCAACTTATTCATTCCAGATGGAGGCTGCAGAAGGCTAGTCTGTGAGCACAGACTCAAATTTTCAACCTTAAACAATTAAACAGAGCTGCCAAGTTGTACTGATTTTCTGTATTTAGTACTGAAAAATCAGAAGAATACTGATGGTTAAATGCAAAATACTGATTTCTAAAGTGTCAGTTTTATGTATTGTCTTACGGTATTTCTTTGAAAATACTGATTCCTCACCAAAATACTGATTTTCAGCTTTAAGAATACTAAAATGTTCTTGTTCAGGTTGGCAGTTCTGATTAAACCATGTCTAGAGTGTAGACTAACACCAAACTCTGTTAATTAAGTAGAGGCAGCTACAGTACATAGTGAATCTAGTCTTACTACTTCAGACTCTGACTTTAATATGCACTGAGTGTGTGAATTGCAAAAACTAAAGGTCTGTGCATGCAGACTAGCAAAAGCCTTTTAATTTTCTTGATTTCAGGTTTATATATTTTTTGTCACAAAAAGTGAAATTATTGATTTGTATAATTTGCGGGATGCTGCAATCTAATAAAATTAGTTTAATCAAGATCTCGATGTGTCTATTTGATGATTTCTGATTTGATATTATTTTACTTTGATTTGAATTTTTCCAGTGCATGTGTTATGTGCTAAGGAATATTATTCACTGTGATGAAAGACAAAGTTCACCCTGACAAGAAGTTTATTGTAAAAAATAGCAGAAAAAATATAAGATATCGATGAATGTTTGAGGAATATCGTTCAAAGATTAAAAACTTTATTAGAATTTTAATTGTTTTTATTCCGAGCAGCTTCCCAATATATCATGTAATGAAAATTCAGTAAAATGTCTTTTGAAATAATGAAAGAAAATGCGTTCTTATTATACCTTCTGTAAATCAACAAACAAGTTATTTCACTCCCTCTCCTTGAAAAAAAAGGAAAGGATAAAATAAAATTTTTCCCCAACACTTCGTGTTTAGAGTCCGATTTGCGCGAGGTGTAGAAGCTGTACTTGTTTAGGGGTTCATTTCAGGGAATATTTGCCAAGAGTATCGTTTTGTTCCCAATACTTGTTAAGGGTAGGGTTTCACACGCCAATACTTGTTAAGGGGTGCATTTTCAGAATATAGAAATTACGTGTTTAAGGTGCTTTTCGAGACCCCTTTGCCGCACATTGTATCCACTCGTGAATGGAAGTGCCCCCCCCCCCGGGGTTTTATCTTTGGTAAAGGGTCACTGATGTGGAAAAAAACTAGATAACAGAATGCAGCACTTAGATACATCGTAATAAATGTTGCATATTGTTATTGTCATCATCATTAAACGTTTTAATTTTAAAGGTCAATTCTACCACAACAAAAAGTTGATTTGAATAAAAAGAGAAAAATCAAACATGATTAACACTGAAAATTTCATCAAAATCGGATGTAAAATAAGAAAGTTATGTCATTTTAAAGTTTCGCTTAATTTCACAAAACAGTTATATGCACATCCTGGTTGGTATGCAAATGAGGAGACTATGACGTCATCCACTCTATTTCTTTTCTATTTTAATATGTCAAATCTGAAATATTCTAATTTTCTCCTCATTGTCAAGTGAAACAATAATTAATTCCTCAATGATCATGTGAAATTAGCATTATTTAATTCTATATGATTCAGTCAAGTTGGTTATTATTTTCGAATCCATAAAAAATGAAATATTGAATAATTCAAACAATAAAAAACAAAAGAAAAAGTGAGTGATGTACATCATCGACTGACCCACCAAGTTGTGCATATCACTATTTTGTGAAAAATAAGCGAAACTTTAAAATGTCATAACTTTCTTATTTTACATCCGATTTTGATTAAATTTTCAGCGTTATGCTAGTTTGATTTTTCTCTATTCATTCAAGTCAGTGGACTTGACCTTTAAATATGTTTAGCAGCCGTTTGATCCGTTTTTCAATGAGCGATTTTCTGTGAAAATTTAAATATTCAAAGCAAACATATCTCTTGAACATTCATCTTACAAATTTAAGGATGGGATAAGGGGGATAAGAAGAAGCTAAAAAAAATTAAATCCTGTAATTTACACCCCAGCCAAGCTTTGGAATGGGTTTTATGTTTATACGAAAAATTGAGTTATTTATCAAGTCCCTTAAAACTTTTTGTTCTAGGCAACTGCCTTCATTTAATATGTCATTCTGATTTTTTTTTGCATGAATTAGTTAAACTGAAATTGTGAGCTTTTTTGGGCCATGTGGGGGAAAGCATCTTCGAGTATTATTATCATTTATCATCATTATTATTATTATTATTATTATTATTATCATTATTATTTATTTTTGTAATTATAATTAATGCGGATGTTTTCTCTTTGTTTTGTTTTTGTTTTGGTCGTATTTAGTTACAGTTTTCCCTCAAAAGTCCAGATAACTTTATTTTGATATTGGGAATGTATATCTTGATAATGTTTTGAAATCAGACTGAAAACAATTTGATATAATCAATTACAGTTTGGGGCATGATCACATTTAATACATGCAGTTCAGTCAGTATGAAAACTTTCATACAAAATGTAAAAAAAAAATCTTTACTTGGAAGAATATAGGCATCCAATCATTACTGTAGTAGCTTCAATGGTTATGTATCATTAGCCATTCATATCATTTTTTTAGTGGTAGGCACTTATGATTAAAAAATGTACATTATTAAAGAGATGGTCCGGGCTGGAAATGTATATATCTTGATACATAGAGTAGAATTCACTGAGCAAAATGCCGAAAATTTCATCAGAATCGGATTACAAAAATTAATGATAAAGTTATTGAAGTTTAAAGTTTAGCAATATTTTGTGAAAACAGTCGTCATGAATATTTATTAGGTGGGCTGATGATGTCACATCCCCACTTTCTATTTCCTTTTGTTATTACATAAAATCATCATAATTTTTCATTATTTCATATTTTTGTGAATAATATGTCCCTTTTTAATGAAATAAGTTGCAGCAATAAATATCTAATGCACTAAATCAGTTGTCAATCCAGTTTTTCTAGTTCGTGGAGGAAAAAATTGAATAAACCTAATTTCATATAATAAAATAAAAAAGAACAAATACTGCGGAATCCAAAACATCATATTAACGTTGTTTGTCCTTGTACGTTTTTGATGAGATTTCCAGTATGTTCTTTGTTTAATTTTCCCTTATTATTTTGTTCGAATTCTGGAGTAT
Source organism: Lytechinus variegatus (assembly GCF_018143015.1). Classification (NCBI taxonomy): domain Eukaryota; kingdom Metazoa; phylum Echinodermata; class Echinoidea; order Temnopleuroida; family Toxopneustidae; genus Lytechinus; species Lytechinus variegatus. The sequence continues at coordinate 19,423,577 of NC_054748.1, read as the reverse complement.
CACCCACTTTGAAATATGTTGTAGTCATCAGTTGATCAGGGGCGGATCCAAGGGGAAGGGGCCCAGGCCCCTATTTTGGGCAACCTACAGAAAAGGTTATAGAGAGAAATGCTTAAAAACAGAAAGAAAAGTAAAAAGGAGGTTAGATATAAATATAAAGAATATGCACCTGATACAGAAGATAATATATCAAAAATGTTGGAAAAACGGAGTGGTCCACTGAAAAGCAAAGCTTATAAAGTGTGGACCACTCCAGACGAAAATAAAGTATAACACTTAAAAGTATATGGGCAAAAAACGAGCGGCAATACAAAATAGATAATTAAATAAAGATATAAATAATGATAATAATAAAGGAAATTAAAATTAAAAGATGAGCAGAGACAAAAGACAAAGAAAAGACATGAAGACACAAAAACAAAACAAAAACAAAAATAAAACACACAAAACAAGAGTAAAATTAAACAAACATTGCTGCGAAAACCGAAGAAGGGATAAATGGAGAAAGAGAGAGTTAAAGATAGAAGGAGAGGGAAAGAGAGAGAGGGGGGGAGTGTGGTCAATCTGACACCAACACCGAGGGCAACCTGTAAATAGGTAAACAATAAATAAACAAATAGATTATAGAGGAAAGGGAATCAATGTGAAGTTTTGTAAAATTGCAACAAAATGAATTTTAATTTTCTTTTAAATGAATTAAGAGAAGGGGAAAACTGGATATCTGGGTGAAGAGAGTTCCAAAATTTTGGGCCCCTATATATAAATGTATTTTGGGCGAACAGTGTTCTGAGCATGGGCAAATGAAGGTCGTCGCGCCCTCTAGTAGGGTAATGTGTGAGGAGCTGTTTTTTTTAAGAACATGTCATGAAAAATAAAAGGAAGCATATTATTATTGTATTGGTACATGAATTGACCGAGCTGGAGTAGGTAAAGATCACTGATCTTCAAAATTTTGTTTTCGAAAAAAATAGGATCAGTGAGAAGAAAAAACAATTCGAAGTGCTTTCTTTTGCAGCAATAAAATCCTGTTAAGTAAAGTTTGATGTGTGTTTCCCCATATAAGCAGACCGTAGTGAAGATATGGTAATACTATAAGAGTAGAGTGTGAGTAAGGAAGTTGACGGGAGGAACATTCTTAATTTATTCATAACACCAATATTACGAGAAATTGTTTTGCAAATACTGTCAATATGACACTTCCAAGAAAGCTTATCTACAATGACACCTAAAAATTTAAAATTCGATACACGAACTGGTGATTAGACGAAGTGATGATTGGACCAAACGGTTTTTAGACAAAATGACTTTTTTACTACATGTTTATCAATTATTATCTTATTGATATGGCTTGTTTTTTGTTACTTTAGAAAAAGCGCTTAATAAGATGGAATTATTATTATTATTTATACATGTAAGCTGTACTTCTTCTAGTGTAAACTAATATTGTGTAAGCTGCTTGTTTTTCTTTTCTTATTTGTTTATTCTGTTATATTTTAAATTACTCGTATGAATTATAAGTGAATTGTTATACAAAATTATGAAAACCCAATAAAAACTTAAGAAAAAAAAAACATTTTGTCTAAAAACCATTTGGTCCACTCATCACTTCGTCTAATCACCAGTTCGTCCATTACCATTTCGTCTCATAACCAGTTGGTCTAAATAAATATCCATTTCATTTTAATTTATTTTGTCCAATTAACACTAAGTCCAGTTAAACTAGATTTCAGACTTAATTGCTGTTAGCCCAACTCGTTATATATAAACTGGTGAGTGAAAGAAATTGCAATTAGACGATGTGGATAGTGGATTAGCTTATGTTAGACCAAATGATAGTAAAGGAGTTTGGTAATTGGACGAAATGGCATTAGACTAATTGGAAATAAACTTATAAAAATAATACTCTTTTTAAAGCAATATAATTCCTAATAATCTTCTTTTCTTTTCACTCCTTTCCTTTCACCTTCCCAATTTATTCCCATCGTACCAAGCTCCTCTTTCCATTCCCCTTTCTCCTGTCCCCCCTCATTTTATCATTCCCAATTTCCCCTTGCTCCTCCCCTTCCTTTCCCTATTCAAAAACCCAACGTGATCCTTTTATTACTCAGTGATGTAAGTCAAATGGCAGATTCTACGGTCCCTTACGTGTTTATTATTCTTCATCTTGTTTTGTAATAATCATTTTTCAGTCTTCTATAACCCAACCATGGCTGAAGCATTAAAGACTGTCATCTCCCAGAGTACAGAGTGTCCAGTGTGTCTTTCTACCTTCACCGATCCCAAGATCCTGTCTTGTTCTCACACTTTCTGCAAGACTTGCCTGGACAACCTCTTAGGGTGTCACGGTAACTGCCAGATCCGATGCCCTGTCTGCAGAGCTGTGACCCAGGTCCCAAACCAAGATGTCGGCAAACTACAGGTAAATCTTGCTTTGAAGAGTGATAGAGGATATGGAGGGCCATCCTCAGATTTGCACAAATTGTAAATCAAAGGACAAGTCCCATGCTGCTGTCTACTGCCAAGACTGTGGCTACTATCTCTGCACCTCTTGTCTTAATACGCACTCTCAATGGAAAGGCTTTATCGATCATGAAGTCATTGCCATGAGTGAGATCTCATCAGGGAAGGTGTCTGTACGTAGATACCGGAAATGCAGGAAACACCCGAAAGAAGACGAGGATTACTTCTGTTCCACCTGCAGGAGATTCACATGCTTCAGATGCGGTGTGATGGAACATAAAGACGAGGGACACCAGGTCGTCGAGGGAGCTGCTTATGAGGATAAACACGTGAAGAACATCGGAGAACTGAAATCAAAGGTTGACAAGCAACAGTCATGCTTTCAGAAGTACATTGATTTCATAGATAAACAGACCAAGAGTGTTGACAGTGCTAAGAAACAGTGTACAAGTGACATCAACAAAGCATATGATGATGCGGTCCGGCACTTGACAGAGAAGAGAGAAAGCCTGCTAAAAGAAGTCAAGGAAACGACTGAAGGAGTAGAGAAAGAACTGGAAAGCATGAAGACAACGGCTAAGAAGTACATCAATCAGTTGACGACCATGGCTGAAATGGTAACTAACAAAATAAAGATTCCATTAGATATGGATACTTTGGCTGCACACGACACTCTGTGTGAAGAGTTACGAGAGGTCATTGATCAAAAGGATCCTGACTACGAGCAGCCGAAGAAATCGGGCAGAAAGGGGAAAAGTGTCAGGTTCAAGAGAAATGTTGGAGCGGATGAGCTAGGCCTTGGAAAGATTGTTAATGTAGTTGAAAGAAACGACGCCTTACCCACTAATAAAACCTTTGATGAAAAGGACGTTTCTTTGCCTACTTATAATATTGATAATGTAAAGAACGTGGCCTTGACAGCTAAGGGTAGCATTAATACCATGGTTGGCACACCAGACGGTAGGATGGCAGTAGGATGTAACCCAGGTGGCATGAATATCTTCTCCACTGATGGTCAGCTTCAGCAGACAGTTCTGAAGAATGTTAAAATATCGGGGGTAGGGTTCCTTTCTGATGGTCGATGTGTTGTGATGGATACTTCAAACAACATCACACTGTATACACCAGAGTACACACAATTGAATGTAATGTTTAAGACTCTAAGTGTAGTTGAAGATGAAGACGAGGATTCTGATCTCACTGTTGATACTGATGATCTGATCTATGTGAGCTACTGGGAAGCCAGGAAGATCCAGGTATTTTCAACAGCAGGTGGGCAAGCAGTCAGGAAGATACCATGGAACGGGTATGGACCTTATCAAATCACTAGTTATCATGGTTCTCTGATCATTTCATCATGGGCTGCTATCAGATTGATAGACAAACAGGGTGCTGTACAACATAAATTAAAGAAACCGGGTAGTTTCCTTTGCGCTGCTGTATCTCAATGGGATACAATCCTGATAGCCAAGGTGAAGCATGGTGAAGGTTTGGTGAGCATTGACGAGTATACAAATGAACTAAGGCACATTCGAAACCTTGTTAATGATTACAAGATTGAGAAGCCTGGGTTATATTGGTATTACCTCCAGCAGTACCGATCAGGAGAGATCGCTTTCTGCACTTGGGATAGACTGTATATATTCCGCTGAAAATAATTGATGACATGATATCATAATTATTATCGCAGAAGATGGGGGGGGGGGTGATATCCACTGAGTTGACATTTTCTGCTAAAGTAAGCTGCTATAATGTAAAAGTACATAAAACAATTGTTGGATCATTTCTTTCTCGTTTCTCACCCATATAAAAACATTTCGCTCCTTACATCTTTTTTATTTCCAGCTTTGCATTTATCAAGCATCATCTTAATCATGTTTATCCTCCGTGTGGGGGAAATTCTAATACTTGCATATCAGACAAATTGTTATTAAATATTTTATGACAAACCATATGATTCTCTATTCATATTCATGACCGTATATAATATTTGACTAATAATGCCAACATGGGTGGTGAGATCTTCATCATTGATATTAGTCTATGCGCGTATACTTGTATGTTTTCATAAATTGAAAGATGTCTATGCTGTGAATCAAGACATTATTATAACGTGTGAATATATAAATATTATCTTCGTGGAGATGGTCTGACCATCACTCTTTGATATTTTTCGGAGTTTTAAAAACTTGAAAAAAAAACTTATTTCATTTATGAAAATTTCACGAAAAATGTATAAAACAGCATATGGTCAATGAATCTCAATTTTTATTTTCAGCTTTCTACTTAATATCAAGCATCATCTTTATCATGTGTATCCTATGTGAGGGAATTTAAATATAAGACATAATGTTAAATATATATTGTAACAGTATCCTGTTTATGTGATTTGTTCAACTTTTGATAACCTATAATGTTTATTCACTTAGAGGGCGCACTCTTGCTAAGTAATAAAGTACCCCTTTCTGCCTCTGATGTTCGAGTCAAGTGAAACCATTTAACAACCCAACCACAACTTGAAACACATATTTTATGGGAAACCAAATGTTTCTCTCTTCATACATGTCATGTATATAATATTTGTCTAGCAATGACTATCGTGGCAATGTGATATTTACCATTGATATTAATGAGTGTATACTGTATATGATTTTATGCATAAATTGTAATATGTTGTTATTCTATGCTATTATTCTATCAAGGCATGATTACACTGTGTAGTTATATAAATATCTTCATGGAAATGGTCTGATGTACGCTCTTTGATATTTTCCGAAGTATTTCGATTTCAAAATGCGATTGTATATGATTACTTGAATGTGAAACAAAACAAACAATTATTGCCGGCATTTAAGAAAATAGCACGAAAATGCATAAAAAGCAACGTCAATGGATTTCAATTTTCATTTTGAACTTTGCTATCATCGAGCATCATCTTCATTATGTTTATCCTGTGTGGGGAAATTTATAGTTCTTGTATTTTAGACATAATGTTATTAGATATATCATGAGAAATCAAATAATTCTCTATTCATAAACATATACTTCATATTTAACTAGTAATAACCATGGTGGAAGTGTAATATTTACCATTCATTTTAAAGACGGTATGCTGTACTATTTACTTGTAATGCATATTGTATGCATTGATCACGCAGATATGAAGCAAAATCATGATCCTTATGATAAAAACAACGTTCTCCGTTATAGAACATGCTTATACTGTGTATTTTTTTAACCTGTATTTGATATAGAACCGATGTGATGTACACTTCTTTGATGTATTCGAATAAAGTTAATTTGAAAATGCAATTATATGGAATAACTCGAATGTGAAATAGAATAGCTTTACGGAGAATAGGTTATTGTATTTCAGGCAATGGCACGAAATGTAAAGTAAAACTGCAGTTTTTATGAGACAATGGATGTCGATATTTGCCATCCATAGAAGTCTGAAGAACTTTTCATTGGTCCATCACTATATCAAATCTATATTTATATATTGTTTTGCATATATTATAACTTTGTAAAAAAATAAACGAAATCAAATGGAGCAAAATGAAAATTTTTGAGGGGGCAAAATTCCTAAAAGCCGGGAGCGAGCGAAACAGTGCAAACATCTAATTTTGTGATAGATTTCGACATAATATTCAGACAATGATATGTTTAGCCTTTTAGTTTCATTTACTTTTCTTCTTTTCCCCGTGGTCGTAAAAATCTTGAGGAAAGAACAATACATGTATAACTCAATCAAATTGTTACATTCTTTCTAAGTTTGGATAATTATTCAATAATATAATTTCAAATTTCTGCTTCGGATTTCGCCTTTTAAAAATGATTCAATTCGATAGAAGATCACGTCAGATATGACTTGCTATTACCGTGGAAAAAAAATGAAACTGTAATATCATAAGTAATTGGATTGTCTACGGGTAAACATATTTTAGCAAAAATTCTCTTTCATCAAGAATCATGCACTATATCCAGAATGAAGAGAAAACGTCATTAATTAATTATACAATTGAGAAGGAAAGTATGAGCACTGTGAATGCAACTGTTTATATTTGCACAAGTATGATCGAGAACAATGATGTGCAAATGTATAAATATAATAACATGTCAGTATTTAAGAACCAAGTTCACAGTATACAGCTCTATACAATACGATATGTCGAGTTTACAAGTAGAATGAGTTTATTAAAAAGTAAAATCAATTATGTTCTTCATTTTCAGGAACTATAAAAGATTTGATCATCAATTTGATCATAATATACATAATAACTTTTAGAAATTTTCTTAAAATGTACGAAACCAAACATTACAATGTAAACGTTTTAAAGTGAATAAATGAAATGCAATTTCAAAATCTGTAAAAGAGTAGTAATATAATAATAACAGAATATCATAATTTATATTTGCTGTAATTTGGCTGATATTATTACTGTTATTGTTTTTGTTTCTTTAAGCGATTTAATGAAACAAAATATCATTCGTATATTTGCCTTTCTTTCCTTCTATCTTTCTCCCTTTTTTGTTCTATTCTTTTTTCTGAACAAGTCAATACTATACCAGTGACATACAGATTACTATTTTTTTTAAACTTTTATTATAGTTGATTAATCAATAAAAGTTTAAAAAAATAGTAATCTGTATGTCACTGGTATAGTATTGACTTGTTCAGAAAAAAGAATAGAACAAAAAAGGGAGAAAGATAGAAGGAAAGAAAGGCATATATAAAGAAATAAAGGGAAGAAGAAAGGAATGAAGGAAAGAAAGATTGAGATTTTTCAATAGATAAATATGGAAAGGAGGAAACCCTTTCTGGAACATTGGGAATCTATTAAAAATGCCTGTCAAATTACAAAGGACAGACTAGAGGTCATTGTCGAAAGTTGGTGGACCGTGACAGTAGGCCTACATCGTCTTAAGACTCGGACCGGATGAAATATAACTAATGTGTCGTTTGCCTAGTCAGAATCCAAGACGACACTGTTGATTTGATTCACCAATTTTCGACAAAGGCTGTTTGTTATGAAGAGCTATGGTCAAAAGATTCTCTGTGTTATAGAAAGCGTCTGTGAAATGATTGTGAGAATGCCCCAATCATGTTCGCCAGGGAGAAGGAGGAACATATTATTATTTGATTTCTTTTGTTTTCCATCTTTTCTTCTTTTATCATCTCTCTCTATCTCTCTTTATTATCTGTTTCTTGCTTTTTTTCTCACTCATTTTTTCCTGTTCTACTTTTCCCCTTTCTGTTTAATTTCTTCCCTCCTATCATCTTTTCTTCTTCAGTCTTTTCTTTTTTTTCTCTTTGTTACTTCGCTTTCTCTACCCACTTACTACCCTTACTACTACTATCCTGGCTATTGTACAAAATAAGCCTAATCTAATTTTCAACATCCCTTTGATTAAAAAATAAAATATTTCTTGTATTGAAAAAAAATACACAAAAGCGGAAAGACAATATCATCGGCTTCTCATTGCGCAAGACGAAATGTATAAAATTAAAAAAACCTGTTTCACAAAAATACTGCAGAATCTAAAATGTCATAAAAGCCTGGTCATACCGCCAGAGCGTTGTTGGAGCGGTTGTGGAGCGGTAGGGAGAGAGGGTCGAATTTCTCTCACAAAATTGGGGAAAAAATCGAAAACAAAAAAACAACAATCGAAATCGAAAATGGTGAACGGTAGCGAGCGGTGATGATTTTTTCTCTCCGCTCCACGACCGCTCCAACAACGATCGGGCGGTGTGACCAGGCCATAACGTTGTTTGTCCTTTTACGTTTTTGATGAGATTTCCAGCATGGTTTTGTCTAATTTTCCCTTATTATTATTTGTTCCAATAATTGTATTTCAATTCTGGAGTATCACGCACTCACACGCAGGCGACCCGTTCCAAGAACCCCCGTTTTCACAATCATTTGTAGTTCTGAAGCCCGCTCCGAGGACCCTCCTTATTACAATAAGCCCGCTCCAATTAGGCACGTACATATTCCTATACTACTTTTTTGTCGAGATCAGGTAGGGGGCAGCGAGCCCGAGCCCCCTATTTTGGAGAAACCTGTAGAAAAAAGGTGTCCTTTTTAAGTAGAAAGAAACGTTTAAAACAGAAGAATGAGGTATCATACCCATGTTTAATTAACGACCTCGTATCGCCCGGTCCAATCCCACAGGCCTACCCGCAACGGGACCGCATTCAGTTGGTTCACATGAAGGCAAACTACGCTACCAGACACGTTTTAGCTGATATACAAACACAACTTACTCATCACTGAAAGCTTTTTTTTTTAATTAGTGACATCATAATATATGACATGTCTATATTGGATTTACTGCGTTGGAATATTTCATTGGTTGACAGTATGCATACGATGTAAAGAAGAAGACTTGGTAAATCACGCCTACTCTACCATATCTACATTGATTAATGCGTACCACAATCTTATTTTTCGATTTCAGTCACCAAGCCTCTAATGGCAACTTTATATCATAACGCCCTTTTACTTATGAAATCGAAAATTTTCTTATAGATGAATGACCTCAGAACGCTGAAATCGCATACCATGAGGGGCTTAATTTTTACAAAATTTTCTTGGGGAGGGCCCCCAGCTAGATTCCCCCGACAAGACGTACCTTTGGTGCGGGTTACGCCCCCCCCCCCCGCATTTAAAATTTTTGGGATCCGCCCCTGCTAATTCCATCTTGAAAAGACGAAATGTCAAATCAGAATTTGCCTCCAGCCAAGTAAGATCAATTTCTGCTTTTTCATTTCTCTTTTTTTTCTTCTTCTATTCTTCTTTCTTATATTTTCTCCTCCATTTTTTGCCTATTGTTTTCCTCTTTTCTCCTTCTATCTCTCACCTTCCCTTTTTAACTATTACGTTTTTTCTTACATCTTTTGTTCTTCCCATTTTTTCTCATGTCATTCTTTTCCAATCCTATTTTCTTTTTTCAATAATGACTTTGTTTCTTCCTTTTTCATAATCTCATTGTTCGTATAATATCTTCTTTCCTTTCTTTCTTTCTTTCTTTCTTTTCTTTCTTTCTTTCTTTCTTTCTATCTTTCCTTCCTTCCTTCCTTCTTTCTTTCTTTTTCTTTCTTTTCTTTTTCATTCATTTTTTCCTTTTCTTTCTTTTTCCTTTCTTTCTTCCTTTCGTTATTCATTTCATTCTTTCTTTATTTCTTCATTTTTTTTCTTTCTCGATCTATTTATTTTATTCATTCCTTCCCCTTTCTTTTTTTTCTTCCTTCTCTCCTCTCTTTCATTCATTCTTTCCTTCTTTCTCTTTCTTTCTTTTTGTATTTTTATTGAATCCTTTCTTCCTTCCTTCCTTTCTTCTTATGTTCCTTTTCCGCCCTACCATTTCTTTCTTTATTTTCTTCTGTCTCTATTATTTTTTCGTTATTTTCTTTTTTTGTCTCTAAACAAGTCAATAATATACTTCAAACATTTCGATTATTTTCAATCAGGTAAAAAGAAAACCCGTGAATCAACCGTTACGCTGAATTAAAGTACATGAATGCACAACTGAAACATGTCAAAGGTTACTGGGAATTCCCAATCACTAAAAATAGTTTGATATTGAACTAGAATTCGTAAACAACTGTAAATTTGCACACGATTCACGACGCACCACCATTATGAATTGATGTAACCAAAATATATAATACTGCTGCTATTAGACCCTGTATAATACTATTGCTTCGATCAAAGCATAAGATACCTAGGCATCATGTTAGATTGTTAACTATGCTGGGATGCTCATATAAAATATTTAATTAAGTCTTTAAGTTACAAAATATTCACACTAATGAAAATTAGTAAATTTTAAAACAAGGCTGATTTGAATAAAATATATAAATGCACCATACAACCAACCTTTGATTATTCTTGTTCCGTATGGGGAAACTGTTCTTTATATAATAGAAATACACTTTTACGATTACAGAAAAGGGCTGCACGCATAGTAACAGGCAATTTTGATTATTATGTAAATGGCCTTGATATAATTAATTCTCTTAAATGGCAAACTCTTGATATCAGACGTGATTACTTTTTAGCTTGTATAATGTATAACTGTATTCATGAAAAGGCCCCAGTCCGAATGTGCAATGAAGTGGAAATGGTTTTTGAAAGACATTCTGTTAATACTAAACTTGCCAATACGTTGAACGTCGTTTTACCAAAGCCTGCTCTCGAATAAGAGTTGTTTTAAATATGCTGGTGGCTTGGTTTGGAATATCCTCCCATCTGATATTCAAAATGCAAATTCTCTTGAAGTTTTTAGACGTATGTATAAATGCCAATATTTTAAAGCCGTCGTTTAATGAAATGATATGTATTGTTTTCTAATAGACTGACCTTCTTTTATTTCCTTCTCCCACCTCCCCCCTCCTCTTTCTCTTACCTTCCTCTCTCGTCTTTCTTCTTTCTTTTATCCTGTTCTTCGTCTAGGTCATACCACTTATAAATCTTTTTATATTGTGAGCCATGCATGTAGTTTACTACATGCATGGCTCACAATCTTTTATTATTCTAACTTAATTGGTTTGGAGGCTTATGTTTGTATTTTTATGATTTTTGTATATTGATAGTTTACTTTGAAATTTTCATGTTGTTCAAAATGGTCTTTGTATATACCTAATCTTACATGTAACAAGATCTTTACAATGTAAAACAATGTAAATTTAGCCTATGGGCTACCATGAATTGTTTTTTTAATAAAACCATCTATCTATCTATCCATCTATCTATCTATCTATCTACTTTTTAGAAATTATTTTTATGCATTGTATATATTCTGTGTGTGTTGTCAGGACCATGATGTCAAACAGCCTCGGCTGATCATGTTTTCTCTTTATCCTGATTAAATATGTTACAATAAAACTGAGAAACATATCGTTTTAAATGGACATAAGCATTTTGATGTAAGTATATTGAGTAATTCATGTATTTTCCAAAGATATTCTGTATATATTTTACACATTCAAATGCCATATGTATCAGAAACGTGTCGAATTTGAAATCACACACTGATTGATATGGCTTGTTTAATGATTATATCTTTAATATTACTGGATTGCCATTTTTCTTCAATAATAAGCGATTGTTACCAGTGAGAAATTGTAACATTACTATCTATGAACAGACAGGATCGAAACAATTAAATTATGATACAAAGATCGTTGTTTAGGGGTGATCAGACTTATTATCCAACCCGGAAGTAATGTGGAAAATGAAAAGGTAAATTGCCTATTCGTCTAATGCCAATTCTTCCACTCACCACATGGTCTACCTTAATTTAGTCTAATGCCAGTCGGTCCATCAACATCAATTTTTGTAACTGAAGAAAACTTAATATGCCTTTTTAGGATGGAATTTGTTAATCTTTAATAATAGGTGAATCAAATGATTTTATTCCTCTGTTATTCCATTCTTGACTTTACTAGGAGATGAGGAATAGAGAAGAGACAAAGTGACTGTTTTTTACTACATTTTTATCAAGTATTCAGTTTCAGTTTCAGTTTCAGTTTGGTTTATTTCATTTCAACTCAAATCAATTTTAACAGCAAAAGAAATCATTACAAAGATATAAATGAATATGCAAGTATATACAGTATGACAATGTGGCATATATAAGTAAATATATACAATAGACACGGAACAATATAATAATTATATAATCTTTACTATTTTAATAAATGTTGAGGAAATGGAGGGATCCACTAAAAAGCAGGGCTTGTTGAGTGTGGATTCCTCAAAGAATAAGTTAAAAGACAGGTTTGTAGGTAAAGTATAAATGCAAGAACGAGAAAAAAAATCGTAAGAAAGCTATTGTGATGGAATACAGAAATGATGGATGAAAGTGAAAAGATAGATAACCGAGAAGAAAGACTGGTGCACCTGTGTGGATGAAAGAGAATGAAGGGGGGGGGGGGGGGAATAAGGGTGATGGCAGATGAAAGGGAAGGACATAGAGGAAAGAAGAGAGAGAGAAAGAGAGAAGTTGGGTCCTGAGCGCTCAATTTGGACTTACTCTATAAGATTCGAGAATGTGCTTTTTTAGCTTGATTTTAAAACAGTTCAGACTAACGGAGTTGATGATGTCGTGACTGAGTGTATTCCAGTATTTAGGACCATAAAAGGAAATTGTTTTTTGTGCGAGTTGAGTGCGGGTACGGGGAAGGTGAAAACGGAGTGATTGTCTTGTTGGGTAATTGTGAATGGCGTTATTTTTTGTAAACATGTTAATTAATATGTTTGGGAGTTCGTTTGAATTCAATTTGTACATAAATTGCCCTGTTTGAAAAAGAAATAGATCTGGAAGTTTCAAAATATTGGACTTGTAAAATAAATTGTTAGTATGAGAACGAGGAGGAGCATTGTGTATAATTCTTATAATGTTCTTTTGTAAGATGAGAATTTTGTCTGTAAGATATTTGTTGGCGTTACCCCATGTCATTATTCCATAATTCAGATAGGGAAGTATTAGGGAGGAATATAGTGTAAAAAGTGTTGATTTTGGAAAAAAGTGTCTTATTTTATTCATTATACCAATGTTCCTTGATATAGTTTTGGATATATTTTGAATATGAATGTTCCATTTCAATTTATCGTCAATCATGAGACCTAAAACTTTAGTTGAAGAGACCCTATTTAGAGCAGTATCGTCCAAAAGGATGTCTCCAAGTAGATTTTGCAAAGTGTTACTAAATAACATAAAGTTTGTCTTCAGGATGTTAAGGGATAATTTGTTTGCTTTAACCCATTCAACTACATGTCTCAGTTCACGATTTATAGTAGACAATAGTGTGTTTTGGTTCGCATGGGAATAAAATAAGGTCGAATCGTCTGCAAATAAAATGAAAGATAGAACATCTGAAGATTTATAAAAGTCATTTATGTATATTATAAATAACAAGGGACCTAGTATACTACCCTGTGGAACTCCACAATTTATTGGTCGCAATGCAGAACTGTGATTATCTATTTGTACAAATTGTTTTCTATTCGATAAATAATTCCTGAACCATTCCAAGGCTTTCCCTCTAACACCATAGTGTGACAACTTTACTAATAGGATATCATGGTTAATTGTATTATCTGTTGATAAGCTGTACTTCTTCTAATGTAAACTAATAATGTGTATGCTGCCTGTTTTTCTTTTCTTATTTGTTTATTCTGTTATATTTTAAATTACTCGTATTAATTATATGTGATTTGTTATACAAAATTATGAAAACCCAATAAAAACTTAAGAAAAAAAACATTTCGTCTAAAAACCATTTGGTCCAATCATCACTTCGTCTAATCACCAGTTCGTCTATTACCATTTCGTCTCATAACCAGTTGGTCTAAATAAATATCCATTTCATTTTAATTTATTTTGTCCAATTAACACTAAGTCCAGTTAGACTAGATTTCAGACTTAATTGCTATTAGCCCAACTGGTTATTATATAAACTGGTGAGTGAAAGAAATTGCAATTAGACCATGTGGATAGTGGATTAGCTTATGTTAGACCAAATGATAGTAAAGGAGTTTGGTAATTGGACGAAATGGCATTAGACTAATTGGAAATAAACTTATAAAAATCATACTCTTTTTAAAGCAATATGATTCCTAATACTCTTCTTTTCACTCCTTTCCTTTCACCATCCCAATTTATTCCCATCGTACCAAGCTCCTCTTTCCATCCCCCTTTCTCCTCTCCCCCTCATTTTATCATTCCCAATTTCCCCTTGCTCCTCCCCTTCCTTTCCCTATTCCAAAACCCAACGCGATCCTTTTATTACTCAGTGATGTAAGTCAAATGGCAGATTCTACGGTCCTTACGTGTTTATTATTCTTCATCTTGTTTTGTAATCATTATTTTTCAGTCTTCTATAAACCCAACCATGGCTGAAGCATTAAAAACTGTCATCTCCCAGAGTACAGAGTGTCCAGTGTGTCTTTCTACCTTCACCGATCCCAAGATCCTGTCTTGTTCTCACACTTTCTGCAAGACTTGCCTGGACAACCTCTTAGAGTGTCACGGTAACTGCCAGATCCGATGCCCTGTCTGCAGAGCTGTGACCCAGGTCCCAAACCAAGATGTCGGCAAACTACAGGTAAATCTTGCTTTGAAGAGTCTGATAGAGGATATGGAGGGCCATCCTCAGATGTGCACAAATTGTAAATCAAATGACAAATCCCATGCTGCTGTCTACTGCCAAGACTGTGGCAACTATCTCTGCACCTCTTGTCTTAATACGCACTCTCAATGGAAGAGCTTTATCGATCATGAAGTCATTGCCATGAGTGAGATCTCATCAGGGAAGGTTTCAGTCCGTAAATACCGGAAATGCAGGAAACATCCAAAAGAAGACGAGGGTTGCTTCTGTTCCAGCTGCAGGAGATTCACATGCTTCAGGTGTGTTGTTATGGAACATACGGGGGAAGGACACAAGGTCATCGAGGGAACAGCTTACGAGGACAAACACACGAAGGGTATGGAAGAACTTAAATCAAAGGTGGACAAGAAACAATCATGCTTTCAGAAGTACATTGATTTTATAGATGAACAGACTAAAAGTGTTGACAGTGCCAAGAAACAGTGTACAAGTGACATCAATCAAGCATATGATGATGCAGTCCGGCAGTTGACAGTAAAGAGGGAAAGTCTAGTAAGAGAAGTCAAGGAAACGACCGAAGGAGTAAAGAAAGAACTGGAAAGTATGAAGACCACGGCCCAGAAGCACATCAATCGGTTGGCGACCATGGCTGAAATGGTAACTAACAAAATAAAGATTCCATTAGATATGGATACTTTGGCTGCACACGACACTCTGTGTGAAGAGTTACGAGAGGTCATTGATCAAAAGGATCCTGACTACGAGCAGCCGAAGAAATCGGGCATAAAGGGGAAAAGTGTCAGGTTCAAGAGAAATGTTGGAGTGGATGAGCTAGGCCTTGGAAAGATTGTGAATGTGGTTGAAAGAAACGTCGCCTTACCCACTAATAAAACATTTAATGAAAAGGACGTTTCTTTGCCTACTTATAACATTGATAATGTAAAGAAGGTTGCTTTGCCAGCTCAAGATATCATGAATGCCATGGTTAGTACACCAGACGGTAGGATGGCAGTAGGATGTTATAGAGGTGGCATGAAAATCTTCTCCACTGATGGTCAGCTTCAGCAGACAGTTCTGAAGGATGTTAAAATATCGGGGGTAGGGTTTCTTTCTGATGGTCGATGTGTTGTGATTGATACTTCAAACAACATTACACTGTACACACCAGAGTACACACAATTGAATGTAATGTTTAAGACTCTAAGTCGAGATGAAGGTGGGAATTCTGATCTCACTGTTGATGCTGATGATCTGATCTATGTGAGCTACTGGAAAGCCAAGAAGATCCAGGTATTTTCAACAGCAGGTGGGCAAGCAGTCAGGGAGATACCATGCAACGGGTATGTACCATATCAAATCACTAGTTACCATGGTTCTCTGATCATTTCATCATTGGGTGCTATCAGATTGATAGACAAACAGGGTGCTGTACAACATGAATTAAAGAAACCGGGTAGTCTCCTTTACGCTGCTGTATCTCAATGGAATACAATCCTGATAGCCAAGGTGAAGCATGATGAAGGTTTGGTGAGCATTGACGAGTATACAAATGAACTAAGACACATTCGAAACCTTGTTAATGATTACAAGATTGAGAAGTGATGGATAGATTGGTATTACCTCCAGCAGTACCGATCAGGAGAGATCGCTTTCTGCACTTCGGATAGACTCTATATATTCCGCTGAAAATAATTGATGACATGATATCATAATTATTATCGCAGAAGATGGGGGGGGGGTGATACCCACCGAGTTGCCATTTTCTGCTAAAGTAAGCTGCTATAATGTTGAAATACATAAAACAATTGTTGGATCATTTCTTTCTCGTTTCTCACCCATAAAAACAACATTTCGCTGCTTACATCTTTTTTATTTCCAGCTTTGCATTTATCAAGCATCATCTTAATCATGTTTATCCTCTGTGTGGGGAAATTCTAGTACTTGCATATCAGACAAATTGTTATTAAATATTTTATGACAAACCATATGATTCTCTATTCATATTCATGACCGTATATAATATTTGACTAATAATGCCAACAAGGGTGGTGAGATCAAAGAGATCAAAAGAGTTTACTGTTTATGCGCGTATACTTGTATGTTTTCATGAATTGAAAGATATCTATGCTGTGAATCAAGACATTATTATAACGTGTGAATATATGAATATTATCTTCACTTCACAATCTTCACTTCATTATCTTCACAATCATCACTCTTTGATATTTTTCGGAGTGTTAAATACTTGAAAAAAAACTTATTTCATTTATGAAAATTGCACGAAAAATGTACAAAACAGCATATGGTCAATGAATCACAATTTTTATTTTCAGCTTTCTACTTATCCAGCATCATCTTTATCATGTGTATCCTATGTGAGGGAATTTAAATATAAGACATAATGTTAAATATATATTTTAACAGTATCCTGTTTATGTGATTTGTTCAACTTTTGATAACCTATAATGTTTATTCACTTAGAGGGCGCACTCTTGCTAAGTACTAAAGTACCCCTTTCTACCTGTAAGAAATCTCTAACTACTCTTTGATGTTCGAGTTAAGTAAAACCATTTAACAACCCAACTACAACTTGAAACACGTATTTTATGGGAAACCAAATGTTTCTCTCTTCATACATGTCATATGCATGTATATAATATTTGTCTAGCAATGACTATCGTGGCAATGTGATATTTACCATTGATATTAATGAGTGTATGCTATACTGTTTATGATTTTATGCATAAATTGTAATATGTCGTTATTCTATGCTATTATTCTATCTAGAAATGATTACACTGTGTAAATATATAAATATCATCTTCATGTAATTGGTCTGATTCCTGCTCTTTCATATTTTTTTGAAGTGCTTCAATTTCAAAATGCAATTATATATGATAACTTGAATGTGAAACAAAACAAACAAATATTGCCGGCATTTAAGAAAATAGCATAAAATGCATAAAAAGCAACGTCAATGGATCTCAATTTTTATTTGGAACTTTGCTATTATCAAGCATCATCTTCATCATGTTTATCCTGTGTGGGGAAATTTCTAGTTCTTGTATTTTAGACATAATGTCATTAGATATATCATGAGAAATCAAATAATTTTCTATTCATAAACATATACTTCATATTTAACTAGTAATAACCATGGTGGAAGTGTAATATTTACCATTCATTTTAAAGATGGTATGCTATACTATTTATGTGTACTTGTAATGTATATTTTATGCATTGATCACGCAGATATGAAGCAAAATCATGATGCTTATGATAAAAACAACGTTCTCCGTTATGGAACATGCTTATACTGTGTATTTTTTAACCTGTATTTGATATAGATCCGATGTGAAGTACACTACTTCGATATGAAGAGCTCACTTGCGAAAGGGGTTAGGTCCATTTTCCACAAATTTGATTTTTTGGTCTCAATTTATAGATTTTTTGAAAGAAAAGTTGAAATTCCCATTAAAAAGTGAGCTAAAATGGCAAAGAAAAATCACTTTTTTTCAAAATGGGTTAGGTCCAATTCAATTTAGTTGCAGAAGGGATTATAGGTCCAAACATAATTTGTTTTAAAAAGAATATGAAGACAGGTGGATTTCTTTTATACCCAATTTTATGTTCTCATGATAGGGTATCACAAACATTTAGTTTCGCATTAGAATATTGCAATATGGGAGAATAAAAAATATTTTTTTTTTGGCGTGGACCTAACCCCTTTTGCAAACAAACTCTTCTGAAGAGCTCATTTGTCAAAAGGGGTTAGGTCCATCGTTCATAAATTTTTATTGTTTTCTGTCACAAATCCTCTAAATTTTTAGTCGTTCTGTTGAAAACAACGAAAATTTAAAATTCACTTGAAAACGCGAAGAAAAGTGGCAAAAATAAATCTCCTTTTTAATCAAAATAGATTGGATTCGAATATATAGAAAAAAATTGAAGACAGGTAGATTTCTTTTATAACCAGTTTTATGTTCACATGATGGGGTAGTATCAAGACAATTTAGTTTCTCATGAGAGTATTGCAGTAAGTGAGAATAAACAACATGGTTTTTTCTCGGAATGGTAAAAAGTGGACCTAACCCTTTTGCAACTAAACTCTTAATATATTCGAAAAAATTTAATTTGAAAAAGCAATTATATGGAATAACTCGAATGTGAAATTGAATAGCTTTACGGAGAACATGGAGGATAGCTTATTGTATTTCAGGCAATGGCACGAAATGTACAGTAAAAGCGCAGTTGTAATGAGTCAATGGATGTCGATATTTGCCATCCATAGAAGTCTGAAGAACTTTTCATTGGTCCGTAACTATATTAAATCTATATTTATATATTGTTTTGCATATATTATATCTTTGTAAAAATAAACAAAATCAAATGGAGCGAAAATAAAATTTTCGAGGGGACAAAATTCCTAAAAAGCCGGGAGCTAGCAAAACAGTGCAAACATCTAATTTTGTGATAGGTCTCGACATAATATTCAGACAATGATATGTTCAGCCTTTTAGCTTCATTCATTTTCTTCTTTTCCCCGTGGTCGTAAAAATCTTAAGGAAAGAACAATACATGTATAACTCAATCAAATTGTTACATTCTATCTAAGTTTGGAAAATCATTCAATAATATAATTTCAAATTTCTACTTCGGATTTCAGATATGACTTGCTATTACCTTGGAAAAAACTGTAATGAAACTGTAATATCATAATTAATTGTATTGTCTACAGGTATACTTATTTTAGCAGAAATTCTCTTTCATCAAGAATCATGCAGTATATCCAGAATGAAGAGAAAACGTCATTAATTAATTATACAATTGAGAAGGAAAGTATGATCACTGTGAATTTATTTGCACAAATATGATCGAGAACAATGATGTGCAAATGTACAAATATAATAACATGTAAGTATTTAAGAACCAAATTCACACTATACACAATGATACAGTTCTACAATACGATATGTCAAGCTTACAAGTGGAATGAGTTTATTAAAAGGTAAAATCAATTATGCTCTTCATTTTCAGGAACTATAAAAGATTTGATCATCAATTTGATCATAATATACATAATAACTTTTAGAAAATTTCTTAAAATGTACGAAACCAAACATTACAATGTAAACGTTGGAAAGTGAATGAAGGAAATGCAATTTCAAAATCTGTAAAAGAGTAATAATATAATAATAACAGAATATCATAATTCATATTTGCTGTAATTAGGCTGATATTATTACTGTTATTGTTTTTTTCTTTTAGCGATTTAATGAAACAAAATACTTTGATGACGAGAAGACAATTTTTTTGTATATACTTGATTAATCAATAAAAGTTGTAAAAAGTAGTAATCTGTATGTCACTGGTATAGTATTGACTTGTTCAGAAAAAAAGAGAACAAAAAAGGGAGAAAGATAGAAGGAAAGAAAGGCATATATAAAGAAATAAAGGGAGGAAGAAAGGAATGAAGGAAAGAAGGATGGAGATTTTTCAATAGATAAATATGGAAAGGAGGAAACGCTTTCTGGAACATTGGGAATCTATTAAAAATGCCTGTCAAATTACAAGGGACAGACTGGAGGTCATTGTCGAAAGTTGGTGGACCGTGACAGTACGCCTACATCGTCTTAAGACTTGGACCGGATGAAATATAACCAATGTGTCGTTTGCCTAGTCAGAGTCCAGGACGACACTGTTGATTTGATTCACCAATTTTCGACAAAGACTGTTTTATTATAAAGAGCTATTGTCAAAAGATTGTCTGTGTTATAGAAAGCGTCTGTGAAATGATTGCGAGAATGCCCTAATCAGGTGCGTTTATAGGGAGAAGGAGGAACATATTATTTGCTATCTCGTCTTTATAAGGCTAAATTAATGTTAGAGTATCTATTTGCACGATCTATTTCTTATCTTTTGCTGGGGTGGCGAAATGATTTCAAAGCCCGTAGGCTTATTGAGATGGATATACAACTTGTTAATCAAAGTTATGTTACAATCAATTGGTAAAACATATTGAAGACTTTGTCAAGTTCAATTAAGCGCACGTGGATTCGATTTCAAATTTCAAGACAAAAATCTGTCTGTAGCATCCAGCAGTGTGTCCACAGAATCAAAACAAATTTCCCCAAATGTAATTTAACCTGTTTGTACGTTGACTGCACTTTTTTAAAAATAGCAACAAGATTGCAAAATGCAACCCAGGAACGCGAACAGAAAATCTTGAGCTAAGTTGTAATCCTTGTTTTTCTCTCTTATCATTTCAGATTCTGATGAACTCAAATCTGTATTAGAGAAAAGTTGCATTTTCTTCATAGACTAGTTTGACACTTTGACACTCATCCAAACTCTCCCATTCTTTCCTTTTTCTTGATCGCCTCGGAATAAAATATTTCTAGATAGATGTCACTATGTAAATGACTATTATCATCACTATTATCCTTTTATATCTTTTTATTTTCAATGATCGTTGTACAATTCTGTGATAATACTTGTTTCAAATGATAAAGAATTTGCTTTATGAGAATACTTGATTAGAGAGAAGACAATAAAAAAATGTTATAAAACAAACAAGCAAAAAGTTATGCATTCACAGCCCCCTTAGAGGTAGGGATTTACACGCCAATACTTGTTGAGGGGTGCATTTTCAGTATATGGATAATACGTGTATAGGGTGCTTTTCGAGACCCCATGGTCGCGCATGGTATCCACTTGTCAATGGAAGTCCCCCCCTCCGGGAATATCACTTTTAGCTCCGTTTTACATGTTTTAGGTCTGTAATGAATAACACCTTTAAAAAAAAGATTAAATATGATCGATTACAATGCGACAAAAATTCATTTTCTTTAATTTCTCCACTGCATGTATTAGTTAGTCGTTCATGTAATTTCAAAAGATGTTTAAACAATATTTTAATGAACAATGTTTCAGTTGTCAATGCTACGTAAATAAAAATTTGCTGTAAGCCATTCATATTAGATGTAAGAAAAATCCACTAATTTTTAGATAGTTAAACTTATTTGACATTATGTTGTTATGCGTTCTAATATAGCCTCTGTTTGCGCGATCTACTCTTGTCTTATGCTGGGGTGGCGAAACGATTTCAAAACTCATGGGCAATAGATTTTCAGTTAGATCTACACTTCAATAATTAAAGTAATGCTACAAACAGTTGAAATGAACTAATTCAAGACTTTGTCAAGTTCAATTAAGCGCACGTGGATTGGATTGTAAATTCCAGGACAAAAATCTGTCCTAGCTTCCAGCAGTGTTCCCACACAGCCAAAACAAATTTCCCCAAACTGAATCTCAAATTGCCTGAAGTAATTTAACCTGTTTTTTTACTGCACTTTTTAAAAATAGCAACAAGATTGCAAAATGCAACCCCGGAACGCGAGCAGAAAATCTTGAGCTAAGTAAGAGGCGAATAATTCTTGAGAAATAGGCCTTAACGTTTAATTATTGTAATTTAATTGGGATTTTCGAGATTTTTTTTTCTTTCATTTCTCGAAAATTACCTGAATATGATTCGGATTACCCAGAATTCCCTTCAAAGTAGAAACACTGGTATTCTGTCATAGATGTTCTTATAAAAGAACACACATGAATATTTAACCCACACGCAATACATTTTGGACATGCCTACTACGAATTCCTTTTTTAAGTTTCATAAACTAGGTCCATATATTTTCTAAGTTATGATGACATTTCAAAAACATAACCTCAGGTTAAGATTTTGATGTTGATTCTCCCAACATGGTCTAAGTTGATTGACCCTAAATGACCTTTGTCATGTGACACAAAACTCCGGCAGGATGTTCAGTGACACTTGATTAACCTTATGGCCAAGTTTCATGAACTAGGTCCATATACTTCCTAAGTTATGCTGTCATTTCAAAAACTTAAAGATCAAAAGACTTAAAGATAAAAACGTTAAGATTTGGTGTTGACGCCGCCGCCGCCTTCGCCGTCGGAAAAGCGGCGCCTATATAGTCTCACTCTGCTTCGCAGGTGAGGCCAAAACAATCGATCTACGTTTATTTCTGGAGGTGCCGTGGTCGAGTGGTCTAAGGCCAGGCACTTGAATGGAGATCAGAGAATCGGAGGTTCGATTCCCGTCAAGGCACTTATGCCCTTGAGAAAGGTATTTTATCCACATTGCTCTTATATCGTGAATCAAATAAATTGATACGAAAAATGTGTGATATAGACCAATGTGTGGACCGGTTCAATAAATAAAATATGAAAAAAACTTATCTACGTACATAATACCACCTGTTGTTATTTTTGTTTTTCTCTCTTATCATTTCAGATTCTGATGAATTCCAATCTGTATTAGAGAAAAGTTACATTTTTTTCATTAGTTATTGACACTTTGACACTCATCCAAACTGTCTCATTCTTTCCTTTTTCTTGTGCGCCTCGGAATAAAATATTTCTAGATAGATGGCGCTATATAAATGACTATTATTATAACTATTATCATTTTATATTTTTCATTCTCAATGATCGTTGTACAATTCTGTGATAATTCTTGTTTCAAATGATGAAGAATTTTCTTTATGAGACATACTTGATTAGAGAGAATACAGTAAAAAACACTTTTGGGTTCGGGTCTGGACAATAAATCATTGACAATAAAGAGTTCTCTACACTACAGTCAATACAAATACAATGTTGATAAATTCTACAAAACTTATATAGGATGAGGGGAGGGGGGGGGGACGTTCCTATGTCTGGACACTTTATATTTTTAAAGCCTTCTTTTTTGTCTTCGGATTACACTAAAAATATTAGTTCAATAGTTATAATCATCTATTTTGTTCTCTATAATAATATTTACTAACGTTTTATACTAAAAATTGAATCTTTGCTTGTAATTTTTTCCAAATGTCTTTCTAAAATTGATAGTCCGGACACACAACCTGTCCCGACACACAGCATGCACAACAACTGGGTAAAGTACCTTTTCCCCCTGTTTTTATCTTGTGAGATCAATTCTTATCGTTCTTATGGACGCTGCACCTAACATTACTCTTCCGCGCGTAGCATTTGTAAGTGATATCGATATATGAATAATTTTTATATTAATGCATGCAAGGTGGTCAGTTTCAATAGACATGGTTAATATGTGATGGACTTGCTCATGTCTATGAATTCCTGTTTTTGTCTTGTTTGAATAAATTCAATTTTTAATTCATGTCAACCAAAAAAGGGGTATCGTAGGTATGATGAATAATGAAGGTGATGAAAATATTTAAAGTGCTCGACAAGTATGTTCTAGGAATTGTTTTGTAAAGCTTTTTTTCAGCCTTGAGCTTTTGTTTTTTTGTGAACAAAGTTTGTCTGGATATTCCTTTATGAAGAAGACTTTTTGTTAGAAAGTTTTTTCCACGGTAGTTTCCAAACGAAGCATGATGGGGCCAGGTGAATCAGTTAAAATCAGTATTCATTTATAATCAATGCAATGATGGCAATCATTATTCACGTTGTCCTCTATATAACTTTCCTGTCATCTATAACATTCATAAAGTTGCCTACATTTAACACTTTAAAATAATTATTTTTTCAGTTTTTTTGCATCTTCGGACCACTTCTTAGCAGGTGGATGACAAGAACGGACGAGCGTGATGGAGATGCTGAATAAATTGTACGGTTGGTGGGTTTATCGGGAACCCAGTGATGAGAGAATATGAGGTCATTCGGCATGTCGGTAGCGGCGGTCCCGGATGTTTGTGGAAGATCTATCTTGCTGTCAAAAGATCAACGAAACAGGTTTGTAGAGATGCAGATTCATTAGACGTTTATGAAAGACTACTAGTTCACCCTATCAAAATGTTGATTTGATTTTAAAAAAGAGAAAAAAATGAAGCATAGTGCTGAAAAATTATGAAAATTGGATGTAGAGTGATAAAATTGTTGACATTTTGAACGTTTTTCCTCATCTCCATGGTAACAGGAAGCAGGTGTATTTGTATTCGAGAAGAAACTCCTGGAAAGATTTGCCAAAAAGGATAGAGAACCATTGTTAGAGATCTTACGTAAGGGTTCAACCCAGTTGACCAGGCTAAGACATCCGTGTGTGCTTACGGTTCAACATCCATCCATCTGTCCGTCCATCCATCCATCCATCCATCCAGTCATCCAACCATCCAGTCATCCATCCAGTCATCCATCCAGTCATCCATCCATCATCCATCCATCCATCCATCCAGTCATCCATCCAGTCATCCATCCATTCATCCATCTTTCCACCCATCCACCTATCCATCCATCCATTTTTTTCTTTGATTTCATTTTTTGTTCATCCAAAAATCAGGGTAGCCTTTTTCACACATGGTTTCATCTTTCATGGAGTCCAATGGGGATGAAACATACCGGTAAATAAACTACAAAGTTCAAGGGGGAGGGATTGATGTCAGCATGCAGGGTGGTATTTTATAAAGCTTCATGAAGCTCTTTAAATTCTGCACAACTTTTTTCATGCATGACAGTAATTAGTCAGGCAGCATATGTCATTTACCTCGACAAATTGGCTAAGTCTGATTTTTCACTTTTATGTGATTGGTGACATCACAAGGAACAACTTCCAACTTGGTGACAAATTTCTAATGGTCATCTTGACCATGTTAGGGGTCAAAATGATGTCAATAGGGGTCAATTTTTTAAATTGCCCCAATTCTGTCAAATGACACATCAAATTGTTTGTCTTGTTATACTGAACAAAAAAGTGTACACAATCATATACTCTTGACCTCCCGTTAAAAAGTTATGACCGGAAATGTCAAAGGTCAATGAACTTTCGTTCAATGGCAAATTACACTGAAGGTGTTAAGAAAGCTCATTTTTTCCGTGTTTTTATGCATGTGTGTACTTTTTTATTCTCGATTTTGATAAGTCCATCGTCAGAAGTCCTTATCCAGAAGATATAAAGGGTCAAGACAAGGTCAGGGAAAGGTCAAAAGGTCAACAAACTTTCATTGGAGGCCAAAATACACGTCTTATATAGCGGTTAGAAGTTTAGAAGTCTTATTTTTCGTGGGTTTTTTTATTTTGAGTCTATATCTAAGAAGATATTTTATATACAAAGGGGTCAAATATGCTTATTTAAAATAGATAAACAGAAATAGACGTCGAATACATTCAGTGTGGTACTTTGAAACGACTTGAAAAACTCTTATGCCCTTAAAATCATCTTCATGATGTTATAAGTGCAACCAGCTCTTTCCGAGTTTCTGGATTTAGGACTTAAGTTCAGTTCATTTTCAATTTACTCGTCTTTGATATGTAAGATACATTTAATACTTAATTTGCTTTGTACATAATATTTTAATCAATAGAGAGTGTATTGTAATGTATTGGGGAATATCATTATGTGCACTATGCCCATGTATCAATAGATTTCAATCGATAGATAAAAAATAAGGTCTTAAGAAGCAGGCAGTCTTTGATAGAAACAGGTGGATCAGATACAGGAGGAAGAAGCACAACACAAGTGAACAGAGTAGGGTTTGTTGAGTTATTATCAACGTTAATGCATTCAGGGGGCGTGGGGCCAGACCGCGGGGCCGCCCGGAGAAGGGGGGGGCCGGAAGAAAATGTATTCGAGAAGTGATTAATTATTTGGCTAAATTTTAACAGGGGGAGGAATCGTGGGAATGGGATATCCGCTGTTTCTTCGGAGTTTTTTTTTATTTTTTAAAAACTTTTTCTGATTGTGCATTAGTTTTAGGACAAAGAAAAATAAATAATAAAAAAAACACCCTCCGAAATACCCGGGGGGCACTTCCATTCACGAGTGGATACCATGCGCGACCTTGGGGTCTCGAAAAGCACCCTAAACACGTAATTTCCATATTCTGAAAATGCACCCCTTAACAAGTATTGGCGTGTGAAACCCTACCCTTAACAAGTATTGGAAACAAAACGATACTCTTGGCAAATATTCCCTGAAATGAACCCCTAAACAAGTACAGGAATGTTTTATTGTTATACGGGTCCTTTGGTCGTCGGCTTTACCTTATTTGGTTTAGTACAACCCCACCTTCTGCACCTCGCCCAATTCGGACTCTAAACACGAAGTGTTGGGGCAAAAAGGACATCCTTTATAAAACATTTTAATTTTGTTTAATCATCCCCGCAAATTCTACCCTAAACACGTAATTTTCCTAGCGAAATAGATACCCTTTTTTGCATAATTTTCGTGTTTTTGACACCCTTATCACGTTACGTACGTAACGTGCCCTATCGTGAAAAAGACATCCTTTTTACGTGTTTTTTTGGTCGCGCATGGTATCCACTCGTCAATGTAAGTGCCCCCCCCCCGGGCACTATGTTAACAGACACATCGATTGATCAGTGCTCCCAGCTCCTAAGAAAGATGCCTAACATCTTATTTGGATTAACTTACGAATAAGATAATGAGGATGATATGATATAAGTTGGACTCAAATTGCTATTAATTCTAATGTGTGACTGTTATATTATTTCTGACAAAGAGGCAACATCGTGTATGCATGATCATTGTAGTCATGGGTATCCATCATGCTGATGTGATATGTTCTGACCATTACTCGATCTCTGGAGCCAACGACTACACATTCCTGATTATGTGCTGACATTAACGCGGCTTGTACTATTTTATCAAGTGTGTGTTTCCAGAGCATACAACGTGAAACTAAACTTAATACAAGATGCAGATTTTGTTTTCGTTCTTTTGTCGCTCTTGTTTTTTCCTACTTGCTGAATTACCTGCATGTTACTAGAAAGAATAATTATATAATTGAAGTAAACCACAGCCATACCGCAGCGGGAAGGGGGGGGGGGCAGCTGCCCCCAGAAATTGTGAAGACTTGCATTTTTACTAAAAAAATAAATACAATTGACAGTATGCACGAAATCCTTATAAGTTTTCACTTTACAAAATGCAAAAGGGCCCAATGGTAAGCTTAGAACAGCACATGAACCATAAATGTGAATATAGTCCTTCTTGACTCCAGAGATCGAGTAATGGTCAGAATATATTACATCAGCATAATGGACAACAATGACTACAATGAGCATGCATACACGATGTTGCTTCTTTGTCAGAAACAATATGACCGTCAGACATTAGAATTAATTGAGGAGCAATTGGAGCCCAACTTATCATCCTCAATCCTAACCTCATTATCTCATTTGCAAGATAATCCAAATAAAATGTTGGGCATCTTTCTTAGGAGCTGGGAGCACTGATCAATCGATGTGTTTTTTCTGTTAACATAGTATTATACTTATACCCCAATACATTACAATAATTTCTGTTAATTAAGATATTCTGTACAAAGAAAATGAAGGAAATACTTCTTTACATATCAAAGATTATAAAATGGAAAGTGAACTGAACTTGAATTGAATTCCTAAATAAAAACACCCTGCTTGCACTCATCACATCTTGAAGATCATAAGATTTTAAGGGCATAAGGGTTTGTCAAGTCTTTTCAAAGTATTCCTGCAATACCATACCACACTGAATGTATTCGACGTCTATCTGTGTTTATCTATATTGTTCCTAAATAAGCATATTTGACCCCTTTGTATATAAAATATCTTCTTAGATATAGACTCAAAATAAAAAACCCACGAAAAATAAGACTTCTAAACTTCTAACCGCTATATTAGACGTGTATTTTGGCCTCCAATGAAAGTTTGTTGACCTTTTGACCTTTCCCTGACCTTGTCTTGACCCTTTATATCTTCTGGATAAGGACTTCTGACGATGGACTTATCAAAATCGAGAATAAAAAAGTACACACATGCATAAAAACACGGAAAAAATGAGCTTTCTTAACACCTTCAGTGTAATTTGCCATTGAACAAAAGTTCGTTGACCTTTGACATTTCCGGTCATAACTTTTTAACGGGAGGTCAAGAGTATATGATTGTGTACACTTTTTTGTTCAGTATAACAAGACAAACAATTTGATGTGTCATTTGACAGAATTGGGGCAATTTAAAAAATGACCCCTATTGACATCATTTTGACCCCTAACATGGTCAAGATGACCATTAGAAATTTGTCACCAAGTTGGAAGTTGTTCCTTGTGATGTCACCAATCACATAAAAGTGAAAAATCAGACTTAGCCAATTTGTCGAAGTAGCCGGTAAATCATGACATATGCTGCCTGACTAAAAGGAGCATTCTCTTGAGTGGAACACCCGCAGGCATTGATCGGTGACTTCACACATTTTCCTTTCAACGTTGATTATAGATCTCTTGCACAAGTAACATTACTATGATTACAGCATTTTCTGCAATTGATTTTCTCTTCTGCTCTTCCTTCACTTCACAGAGAAAGCCTGGCGTTTGCTACAGAGCCTGTATTTGCCAGCCTAGCCAATATATTAGGTTGCCATGACAACATGCCGACGCCCATACCACCGGACATTGGAGAACACAAGTTGTTTGAAGTCGAGATCAAATATGGCCTTCTACAGGTGGGTTGTGTGCTCTCAGTATAAAGTAATTTACTTGTGCTTGAAACCAAATTGTTATTGTTTACACTATTTGAAATAACAGAATTTGAATGCAAGTTCAGAAAACATCCATTGATATAGGGAATGATTTGAAAAAAAAGAAAATTCAAGATGTGACTGTAGTATTATATCATAGGAAACAAAGTTGAAATTAAAACTTATCTCTGAATATTTTGTATGTTTCCTGTTTCTGATTCAGTGTAGAACATGACTATTGTTTGCTCTTTTACAGTTAACAGATGCCTTGAAGTTTCTTCATAATGATGTTCATATGGTCCATGGTAATATTTCACCGGCGAGTATTATCTTGAATGGTAATGGAGCCTGGAAGCTAGCTGGATTTGACTTTGTTATTCCTTCCTCATCACCACCTGATCAACCAGTAAGTCACATGACTTTGTTTTCCCTTCCTCCTAACCACCTGATCAACCAGAAAGTTACCTGACTTTTTTTATCCTTTCCTCTTCACCACCTGATCAACCAGTAAATCATGTGACTTATTTGTCCACCTCATCACCACCTGATTAACCAGACATTGTTGTCTCTTCCTCTTCACCACCTGATCAGTCACTAAGTCACATGACTTTGTTATCACTTCCTCATCACCACCTGATCAACCAGTAAGTCACATGACTTTGTTTTCCCTTCCTCATCACCACCTGATCAACCAGTAAGTCATATGATGAAGCTGATGATGATGGTGATGATGATAAAGCTGATGATGATGATGATGATGAAGCTGATGATGATGGTGATGCTGATGATGATGGTGATGATGATGATGAAGCTGATGATGATGGTGATGATGATGGTGATGATGATGATGAAGCTGATGATGATGATGATGATGGTGATGATGATGATGGTGATGATGATGAAGCTGATGATGATGATGATGATGATGATGGTGATGATGATGATGAAGCTGATGATGATGGTGATGGTGGTGATGAAGCTGATGATGGTGATGATGATGGTGATGATGGTGGTGGTGATGGTGATGAGCATTTGTGATCTGTCAATCACATAAGTCTATCACAGTCACTGGAATAAATATTTCATTCATTTATTGTGTTTGTTAAAGTGGCATATAGTTTCCAAGTATGTGTACAGAATTTCCATTTATTTGAATGCATGATACGGGAGCACTCTTCATTAAATGCTTTGCTCACTGGTGTAAGTGCCATGGCCGATATCGAACCCAGGACTTTGAATGTCTCCTCAAATAGCTGGAAATATCTGTGCCTAATCGCATAATTCTCATTCTCTCATAGGCTAGTTTCCCTTCACGTGAACTTATGAACAATATCTCAGCATTGCTTCAGCCAGACTTGAACTACTTAGCTCCGGAGTACCAGTTAACACAGAGCTGTGATACGTCCAGTGATATGTTCAGTCTTGGTATGTTAATGTACTCCGTGATCAACAACGGCAAACTCTTCCATGATTGCAACGAGAATCTTGCCACATTTAAACAGAAATCTGAACAGGTAGTAATATCTTTTTTTGAACTTGATAAAATTTGATAATTTCAAAAATTAATTTCATGGTCAAACCTGTCTCAACAACCACCTGTCTTTCGTGAAAACCTGACTATAAAGGTTACTTGTCTCCGGGGTCCACTTTTACTGTTTCCTCTATTTTATAGACAGCTTTGACCAGTAATGAACCAAAAGTTCTGAGGGGGCTGGATAATGCATATAGGACAAAATTTATTTTAAAAAAAAGTTGTGAGCAACCGAAGTGTGCGAGCAAAAATTTTGACATTTTTTCAAAAAAAAATTCAATTGTTGATAGACTTTGACATAATATTCTGAAAATAATATATTTCACCCTTCTCTCTTTCCCTTTCTTTCCTTTCCTCTTTTTTTTCTTGGAAAGTCCCCCATCTGTACGACACTGATTGTGACTGTACTTGACAAATTATAGTTAAAAGGTTCACTTCCATATTATTGTCACTTCCACATTATGTGGAGCTTTGCAGCCCAGTGGATTAGTCTCTGGACTTTGAAACAGAGGATCATGGGTTCAAATCCCAGCCATGGCGTAGTTTCCTTCAGCAAGAAATTTATCCACATTGTGCTGCACTCAACCCAGGTGAGGTAAATGGGTACCTGGCAGGAATTAATTCCTTAAAATGCCGAGTGCTGGAAAGGCTGCTTTAGCTACAGCCAGGGTAATAATATCCAAGTCCTTTGGAAGTGCATAGAGACGGTATTTAAAATGTGTTATGCGCTATACAAGAACTGACCATTATTATTACCCGGCTAAGCTAGGCGTTCATAGCGCACACAGCTTTTTAACCCTATCTAGGCCGGGGTATTTTCGGAGTTCATATGGCCGGGGGGGGGGGGGGCCTCCCAGGTCCCCCCATGAGATCTCGGCCTTCGACCGCGCCGTAAATTGGCACGCAGGTTGTCTGGGATATAATCTACAAAATTGTATAGTAATTTTTTTCATGTGAATTATTATTATGTAATTATGTTAATTTATGCGTAATTAGTATGCAAAATCATACTTTTTCCTCTAACTCCATAAATAAAGCTCCAAATATTCTAATTTTTAGC
This sequence comes from Lytechinus variegatus, assembly GCF_018143015.1. Taxonomy (NCBI): domain Eukaryota; kingdom Metazoa; phylum Echinodermata; class Echinoidea; order Temnopleuroida; family Toxopneustidae; genus Lytechinus; species Lytechinus variegatus. The sequence goes on along the minus strand of NC_054748.1, from coordinate 19,391,914 downwards.
ATAGAAACTCTTTGTGATGTTCTTAGCAAGTGTACATGAAAGAAATTGTGATATCAGATCAATTTCTTATGATTTATATTGTTTTTTGCAATTTCTTATGTATTTCTTTGTTTTTTGACCTTTTGTTTTTCAATGTTGGGGACTCTTCTACAATCATAAAAAGCATAAAATACAAACATTTAGTCCAGCAAAACTAAAAATAATCATACATTTATGATTTTTGATTGAAAACACAATTTACATTTACTTTGTACACGAAATCACGTTTTTGAGCAATTTTTGGTCTGACATGCACTTACATAACGTTGCGTAACTTCAGAACCGCGTACCCGGGTGCCCAAAATTGGTCTCAAAAGTTGCGCAAGATTTGAAAGTAAAAAGTCAGCGAGCAGCGTGGTAAAAAAAAATTGCGCGAAATATCGCGCGACTCGTTGGGGGGGCCTCCAAGGCCCCCCGGCCTAGATAGGGTTAAGGAATCAATTCCTACCGGTACCCATTTACCTCACCTGGGTTGAGTGCAGCATATTGTGGATCAGTTTCTTGCTGAAGGAAATTATGCCATGGCTGGGATTTGAACCCATGACCCTCTGTTTCAAAGTCCGAAGACTAATCCACTGGGCCACAACGCTCCAATGCTCCATATATTATGATATATTTACTCCATATATTATGATATATGGAGTAAAAAAATGGTTAATTACTGTGGATTTGACCTGCATAAAGCATATTGAATAGAAATACGATACATCAGTATCCTTCTTGTTTTGATTTTTCAGTTGCGAAGTCTGAATATATCTTTATTATCAAGCCTTCCTGATGGTTTGAAAGAGTATGTGAAGATGTTACTAAGTACCACACCAACCATCAGACCGGACGCTGATCAACTAGGCAAGGTAAGAGAAGGAAAGTGCGCCCCCACTAAAAATGAAACTGAGGATTATCGATCCTTTATCATATAAACTTAATCACAAATAAAATAGAAAAATGAACTATTATTGTGAAGCTTAGAATCTCTTTGGCATGGTATAACTCATGATCCCCCATTAACACATGAGTGAGTAAAAGCAATCTGACGAAATAAGTCAATGAAAATTTGAGAAAAAAATTTGATAAATAAGAATTTTTTGAGCATTTGAGATCACATTTGTTGTGAAAATCCTCCCATTTGACATTGCGACCAAGATGTGTGATGTTTAATACACGTCTACACCCCCCCTCCCCCGCCTCATTATTTCTTTAATCCTCACTTTTATCAAGTCATCCACATTCCATATTTTGGTGACTTTGGGGCCAAGACTCATTGTTTTAAAACTCATTGATTCAATCATTCTTTTGAATCCATCCTTAGTATCCAGAATCATTCTTTTGAATCCATCCTTAGTATCCATATTTTAGTGACTTTGTTGTAATCATTCTATTGGCATCCATACTCAGATTCCATGTGTTGATGACATCCATGTTTTGATGACAATGTGGCAATCATTCTATTTGAAGTCATTCTTAGATTCCTTATTTTGATTACATTGTTGCAATCATTCTATTAGAATCCATTCTTAGATTCCATATTTTGATTACATTGTTGCAATCATTCAATTAGAATCCATTCTTAGATTACTTATTTTGATTACATTGTTGAAATCATTCTATTAGAATCCATTCTTAGATTCCATATTTTGATTACATTGTTGCAATCATTCTATTAGAATCCATTCTTAGATTCCATATTTTGATTACATTGTTGCAATCATTCAATTAGAATCCATTCTTAGATTACTTATTTTGATTACATTGTTGCAATCATTCTATTATAATCCATTCTTAGATTCCATATTTTGATTACATTGTTGCAATCATTCAATTAGAATCCATTCTTAAATTACTTATTTTGATTACATTGTTGCAATCATTCTATTAGAATCCATTCTTAGATTCCATATTTTGATTACATTGTTGCAATCATTCTATTAGAATCCATTCTTAGATTCCATATTTTGATTACATGTTTGCAATCATTCAATTAGAATCCATTCTTAAATTACTTATTTTGATTACATTGTTGCAATCATTCTATTATTAAAATCCATTCTTAGATTCCATATTTTGATTACATTGTTGCAATCATTCTATTAGAATCCATTCTTAGATTACTTATTTTGATTGCATTGCTGCAATCATTCTATTAGAATCCATTCTTAGATTCCATATTTTGATTACATTGTTGCAATCATTCAATTAGAATCCATTCTTAGATTCCATGTTCTGATGACATTGTTGAAATCATTCTATTTGAAGTCATTCTTAGATTCCATATTTTGATTACAAGTTTGCAATCATTTTATTTGAATTAATTTTTAGATTCCATGTTCTGATGACATTGTTGAAATCATTCTATTTGAAGTCATTCTTAGATTCCATGTTTTGATTACAAGTTTGCAATCATTTTATTTGAATTAATTTTTAGTTCTGATGACATTGTTGAAATCATTCTATTTGAATTCATTCGTAGATTCCATATTTTGACGACGTTGGTGCCATGACTCTCCAGTACGTTGACTCATTGTTTCAACAAGAAAGCAAACAGAAAGCTCAATTCTTCAAAGGTCTTCCAAAAGTAATCTCAACTCTTCCCAAGGTAAGTCGGATTTAATGGATGGAAGGTTTTACAATAGACCGGTTCATGGTTACCTAATGGATAAATTTGTTCAAATAAGCTTTCATTTCTTTTAATAGGATAGGTGATTTTCAAAATAAGCCTGCTTTACATAGCAGGACGCAGAAATGGTATAGAGCAGGTTACTGGAATTTAGCACATCAATGAACACTCTATGAAGGTATTTGATGCATTTCCGCTTTGAATGCATTAGCATGTTTCTGTACTTTGCCAACTTTTTAATACCAGTTAGTAGTCGGTGCATTTTCGCTTAATGATGATTATTATTTTGATGATGATGATGATGATTGTGATGATGAGGTGGTGATGGTGATGATTGTGATGATGATGATGATGGTGATGATGATGATGATGGTGATGATGTTGAGGATGCTGGTGATGGTGATGTGATGATGATTGATGATGATGATGATGGTGATGATGATGATGTTGATGATGATGATGATGAGGTGGTGGTGATGATGTTGATGATGATGGTGATGATGATGATGGTGATGATGTTGATGATGATGGTGAGGATGATGTGTTACGATACTGCAACAAATAACAAAGAAGATGTAATTTAAATTCCCCTTTTTTTATTACAGGAAATAATTATACATAAATAAAACAAATAATGATCTTACATAAATCTCTTGAAGTGTCCGATGTAAAATCCCGAAGTGATGATGCTATATCCAAGTAATAATCCAAATGATAAAAATCCCAGTTGACTGGCGAAAATTCACAATGATGGCGATGATGAAACTGATGTTGAAGTCCGATGAATAATAAGAGTCACTGCAACGAGTTGAAATGTCCGTGAAGACGATGTTGATGATGATTAACAGTCAATTTCAGCAATCCATGGGTTGAAGCGTGTTCATTGAACAGGTTGATGATGTTGATGAGAACTGATAATTTCTCTCTCAAAATAACTGCAAACAGTTCATTGATGCATAAACTGCTCTGATCTGATCTGGTGAAGTGATCTCATATGATGTGATGTGATCTCCTGCTCTCATGATGTGATGGTGTGATCTAATATGATGTGATGATGTGATGATGTCCTTAAAGAAACTGCAGCTATATATACTAAGTTTCAACTAATCTAGAAGCTTCTAAAAAAATGTCACCACCATAGAAGGTTCTAACACCTTCCAAAAGAACATTCTCCTATAATGGAGCAGTCTTGAATGACCTCATTGAAATCAAGAGTGTCAATAGCATAGCTAAGCCTATTGTTCCTAATCTCTATTCAGAAATAACAATACAACTCCTTGGCCTTTTAAATAGGCAAGGCCTGCATAATAAAAAGACATTCTTGAATGTTCTTTACAATTCTTGGCTAGCCTTAAAGGGAAATAACTAATAGATGGATGTAATTGCTTTTACAATTCTTCTAAAATTATTCTTATATGTAACATATGATGATGTGGTGGTGATGATGTTGTTGATGATGATGATGTGGTGGTGATGTTGAGGATGATTATGATGGTGAGGATGTTGATGATTATGATGATGTGGTGGTGATGATGTTGATGATGATGATGTTGATGATGGTGATGTTGATGATGGTGATGTTGATGATGGTGATGTTGATGATGGTGATGTTGATGATGGTGATGTTGATGATGGTGATCATGATGGTGGTGGTGATGATGATGATGATGATGATGATGATGTGGTGATGTTGATGTTGAGGATGATGTTGATGATGTTGATGATTATGATGAGGATGATGCAGAGCTGCCAAGTAGTAATGATTTTCAGTATTCAGTACTGAAAAGTGAGAAAAATACTGATAGTTTAATGTAAAATACTGATTTCTAAAGTTTCAGCTTTATGTATTGTCCTATGGTATTTTTTGAAAATACTGATTTCCTCACCTAAATACTGATTTTCAACTTTAAAAATACTGAACTGTTCTTTTTCAGGTTGGCAGCTCTGATGATGATAATCATTATTATTAATTTTTATTATGTTTATGGTCATCGTCAATATTTTCATTCCTAGAGGGTTGTTCAGCAGAGAATACTACCATGCTTGTGTAAGGAGTTCATGAATCCTGACATGGTGCCGTTTGTCTTACCCAATGTACTCCTCATCGCCGAACAATGCACCGATCAGGAGTATGTGAAGCTGGTCTTACCGAGCCTAAAGAATGTCTTCAAGATGCAAGAACCTGTTCAGGTAAGGAGTAGGATGGCAGGAAAACCCAGCCCATGATCTCGGCAAGGCTGCAGCTTTTTTGTTTGCAATTATGAGTCTGATGCTGTTAGCAATACGTCTGATGCAGAGTACTATGAACCATGGCGGCGATGCTGTCATAGACTATAGACACTGGTCTTGCGCTAATTGTTTTCTTTTTATCGATGAGGATTTAGTGCAGGTTTTTCATTTTATACGATATGAAGGAGCTGTTTGCATATTACATCAAATATCAAAAACTTAGCAGTCGTAACTCTTATTCTTTGATGCATTTTCATCAAACTTTCACCAATGTACAGTTCTCAAACTTTTCTACTTAAAAATAAAAAAAAAATTCTGTCAGGGTGAACTTCCCCTTTAAATGCCGGCCCCAGATGTAAATAATCTGATTGGTCCATGTCTGCTAGAACTCGAATGCATACAGTTTTGAAACCTTCTCCTAATGTACCTCTTTGGATGTTTCTTTTTTAAGATTTTACTGATCTTTAATGGTCGCCCCCAGATGTAAATAATCCTTTCTTATACAGAGGCGGGTCCAGGATTTTCCAAGGGGGGGTGGCACATATTCCCGAGAAAATTTGACAAGGAAAAAGAACGGTCCTCGCTTTTGTATGAACGACATATTCCCATTAAAAATATTTACTGTGACACTCAAGGGGGGGGGGCACATGTGTGTATGGAAGACATATTCTCATTAAAATATTGACTATGACTTTCAAAAGGAGGGGGGGGGGCACAGGCTGGAAATGCTCACTGGATCCACCATCCACCATTGGATTGATTTTAAAACTTAATTTTGTTCATTTGTTCCCTGTTCCCTTGATGTATCCCTTTTTATGTTCTTTTAAGATTTTACTGATCTTCATGCAACGGATGACCCTTCTACTCACCAAGACGCCCTCTGATGACATCAAGAATCATGTTCTACCCATGGTCTATAGGGCTTTAGAATCGTCTTCAGCTCAGATACAGGTTAGCAGGAACCTTTCTTACAAAGAGTTGTTAGTTGATCCGATCAACTATGGAAAGCTATATACATCTTTAATGTTTATGTTCATTCAACATGTTTTCTAAATGTGATGTATGCACTTGCATGCACCATGGTCTATAGGGTTTTAGAATCGTCTTCAGCACAGATACAGGTTATCACGGCCCTATCTTACAAAGATTTGTACCATGGACTATAAGGTTTTAGAATCGTCTTCAGCACAGATACAGGTTAGCAGGAACCTTTCTTACAAAGAATTGTAGTTGATACAATCGACTATGGAAAGCTATATATATATCTTTAATGTTATGTTAGCAGGAACCTTTCTTACAATGATTTGTACCATGGTCTATAGGGTTTTAGAATTCAAGTTCAGCTCAGATACAGGTTAGCAGGAACCTTTCTTACAAAGATTTGTGATTGATCCTAGTAATCACAACTATGATAGGCCATGTAATGCCATTATTTAGAACGTATAAGTCCATTCAATATGTTTAATTAATACAACGTATACTCTTGCACCATCCATTTTCTTTAGAAATGTTGAAACAACCCTTGTCCCCCCAAGAAATAAAAATCATATTGATTGTTTTGAGAAAATCTGTTTTCATTTTATGTGCCAACATACATGTATTTCATGGAATTGGTTTATTACTCCAAGATGGCAATTTGCTCTTTATATCTTATATTGACTGTTTATCTATTGACTTTATATCTTATATTGACTGTTTATCTATTGACTTTATATCTTATATTGACTGTTTATCTATTGACTTTATATCTAAAATTGACTGTTTCTTTCTTTCTGTAGGAACTATGTTTAAATATTCTACCTACATTTGCTGGGATGATAGAGTATAACTCCATCAAACATTCCATAGTCCCACGAATGAAGAAACTTTGCTTGGAGACATCTCTACTGGCGGTGAGTATTAAAGCTAAAGGAAAGTTATAGCACCAAACAATGCTTTTTATCAGAAATTCTTTGAAATTCAGGGCAATTGTCACCATGTCATGTTAGATCTAGATCTTGTTTTTTTTTTGTAAGTCTATCTGTAAAACCACATTTGCCACTCTCCACCCAGGAGGCTGTTTCAAAAAATTGTAAGTTAAGAGCGACCTTAAAAATGACTGGAGAACATTTTTTACGTGCTAAATAATCGTCAAAATAAACATGTACTGTAGGTTTTTCATAAAGTTACTACACTACAAGCAACTTTACGAATGACCGGTAATCCCTTCTTCGTTGCTAAATCAACACCAATCTAATTTTGGTGTACATCGCCTACCACAAGAAAGGATCACCAATCATTCGTAATGTCACTTGTAACTTACAAACAGCTTTATGATAACAGCCACCAGGACTTAGTGTTCAAACTATTACATCCTGGGTTAAAGGAAAGACAGCAAAAACAATGATGATAATAATATGAAACTTTTATAAAGCACTAATTAAAAATATTTCTAAGCACTGCATACTATTACCCCAGCTTCTTGGTGCTCGAGCATTGAAGGAATTTCTTCCTACCGGGTAGTGGTACCCTTTTACTCAACCTTAAGAATGACTGGTGAACATTTCTTACGTGCTAAATAATTGTCAAAATAAACGTGTACTGTAGGTTTTTCATATAGTTACTACAAGCAACTTTACGAATGACCGGTAATCCCTTCTTAGTTGCTAAATCAACACCAATCTAATTTTGGTGTACATCGCCTACCACAAGAAAGGATCACCAATCATTCGTAATGTCACTTGTAACTTACAAAAAGCTTTATGAAACAGCCACCAGGACAGAGACCATGTTCAAACTATTACATCCTGGGTTAAAGGAAAGACAGCAAAAACAATGATGATAATAATATGCAACTTTTATAAAGCACTAAATAAAAATATTTCTAAGCACTGCATACTATTCCCCAAGCTTCTTGGTGCTCAAGCATTGAAGGAATGTCTTCCTACCGGGTAGTGGTACCCATTTACTCGACATTAAGAATGACTGGTGAACATTTCTTACGTGCTAAATAATCACCAGTGAATACACCGTTTACCACAAGAAAGAATAACCAGTCATTTTTAAAGTCGCTCCTAAAGTACAAACAACTTTATGAAACACCTACCTGGTCATGATCTTTGCCCAACTTCTCAATGTTTGTGTTCTTGTTTCATAAAGTTGTTTGTACTTTAGGAGCGACTTTAAAAATGACTGGTTATTCTTTCTTGTGGTAAACGGTGTATTCACTGGCGATTATTTAGCACGGAAGAAATGTTCACCAGTCATTCTTAAGGTCGCTCTTAACTTACAATTTTCTGAAACGGCCTCCTGGGTGGAGAGTGGCAAATGTGGTTTCACACAGATAGACTTACAAAAAAAACAAGATCTAGATCTAACATGACATGGTGACAATTAACCAAAGACTTTCTGATAAAAATCATGGTTTGGTGCTATAACTTTCCTTTAGCTTTAATACTCACCGCCAGTAGAGATGTCTCCAAGCAAAGTTTCTTCATTCGTGGGACTATGGAATGTTTGATGGAGTTATACTCTATCATCCCAGCAAATGTAGGTAGAATATTTAAACATAGTTCCTACAGAAAGAAACAGTCAATTTTAGATATAAAGTCAATAGATAAACAGTCAATATAAGATATAAAGTCAATAGATAAACAGTCAATATAAGATATAAAGAGCAAATTGCCATCTTGGAGTAATAAACCAATTCCATGAAATACATGTATGTTGGCACATAAAATGAAAACAGATTTTCTCAAAACAATCAATATGAGTTTTATTTCTTGGGGGGACAAGGGTTGTTTCAACATTTCTAAAGAAAATGGATGGTGCAAGAGTATACGTTGTATTAATAAAACATATTGAATGGACTTATACGTTCTAAATAATGGCATTACATGGCCTATCATAGTTGTGATTACGAGGATCAATCACAAATCTTTGTAAGATAGGGCCGTGATAACCTGTATCTGAGCTGAAGACGATTTCTAAAACCCTATAGACCATGGTGCATGCAAGTGCATACATCACATTTAGAAAACATGTTGAATGAACATAAACATTAAAGATATAAATATAGCTTTCCATAGTTGTTTCTGATCGGATCAACTAACAACTCTTTGAAAGAAAGGTTCCTGCTAACCTGTATCTGAGCTGAACTTGAATTCTAAAACCCTATAGACCATGGTACAAATCATTGTAAGGAAGGTTTCTGCTAACATAACATTAAAGATATATATATATAGCTTTCCATAGTCGATTGTATCAAGTACAATTCTTTGTAAGAAACGTTCCTGCTAACCTGTATCTGTGCTGAAGACGATTCTAAAACCTTATAGTCCATGGTACAAATCTTTGTAAGATAGGGCCGTGATAACCTGTATCTGTGCTGAAAACGATTCTAAAACCCTATAGACCATGGTGCATGCAAGTGCATACATCACATTTAGAAAACATGTTGAATGAACATAAACATTAAAGATATATAGCTTTCCATAGTTGTTTCTGATCGGATCAACTAACAACTCTTTGTAAGAAAGGTTCCTGCTAACCTGTATCTGAGCTGAACACAAATTCTAAAACCCTATAGACCATGGTGCATGCAAGTGCATACATCACATTTACAAAACATGTTGAATGAACATAAACATTAATATATATATATATATATATATATATATATATATATTATATATATATATATATATATATATATATATATATATATATATAGCTTTCCATAGTTGTGTCTGACTCTGATCGGATCAACTAACAACTCTTTGTAAGAAAGGTTCCTGCTAACCTGTATCTGAGCTGAAGACGATTCTAAAGCTCTATACACCATGGGTAGAACATGATTCTTGATGTCATCAGAGGGCGTCTTGGTGAGTAGAAGGGTCATCCGTTGCATGAAGATCAGTAAAATCTTAAAAGAACATAAAAAGCGATACATAAAGGGAACAGGGAACAAATGAACAAAAATGAACTGTACTGAATACTGAAAATCATTACTACTTGGCAGCTCTGCATCATCCTCATCATAATCATCACATCATCAACATCATCCTCAACATCAACATCACCACATCATCATCACCATCATCATCATCACAATCATCATCATCATCATCATCACCACCATCATCAACATCATCACCACCACATCATCATAATCATCAACATCCTCACCATCATCATCATCATCATCATCACCATCTCCATCATCATCATCACAATCACCATCACCAGCATCCTCAACATCATCACCATCACCAGCATCCTCAACATCATCATCATCATCATCACCATCATCATCATCACCATCATCACCATCATCACCATCATCATCATCATCATCATCATCAAAATAATAATCATCATTAAGCGAAAATGCACCGACTACTAACTGGTATTAAAAAGTTGGCAAAGTACAGAAACATGCTAATGCATTCAAAGCGGAAATGCATCAAATACCTTCATAGAGTGTTCATTGATGTGCTAAATTCCAGTAACCTGCTCTATACCATTTCTGCGTCCTGCTATGTAAAGCAGGCTTATTTTGAAAATCACCTATCCTATTAAAAGAAATGAAAGCTTATTTGAACAAATTTATCCATTAGGTAACCATGAACCGGTCTATTGTAAAACCCTCCATCCATTAAATCCGACTTACCTTGGGAAGAGTTGAGATTACTTTTGGAAGACCTTTGAAGAATTGAGCTTTCTGTTTGCTTTCTTGTTGAAACAATGAGTCAACGTACTGGAGAGTCATGGCACCAACGTCGTCAAAATATGGAATCTACGAATGAATTCAAATAGAATGATTTCAACAATGTCATCAGAACATGGAATCTAAAAATGAATTCAAATAAAATGATTGCAAACTTGTAATCATAATATGCAATCTAAGAATGTCTTCAAATAGAATGATTTCAACAATGTTATCAGAACATGGAATCTAAAAATGAATTCAAATAAAATGATTGCAAACTTGTAATCAAAATATGGAATCTAAGAATGACTTCAAATAGAATGATTGCAACAATGTAATCAAAATATGGAATCTAAGAATGGATTCTAATAGAATGATTGCAACAATGTAATCAAAATATGGAATCTAAGAATGTCTTCAAATAGAATGATTGCAACAATGTAATCAAAATAAGTAATTTAAGAATGGATTCTAAATGAATGATTGCAAACATGTAATCAAAATATGGAATCTAAGAATGGATTCTAATAGAATGATTGCAGCAATGCAATCAAAATAAGTAATCTAAGAATGGATTCTAATAGAATGATTGCAACGATGTAATCAAAATATGGAATCTAAGAATGGATTTTAATAATAGAATGATTGCAACAATGTAATCAAAATCAGTAATCTAAGAATGACTTCAAATAGAATGATTGCAACAATGTAATCAAATGAAGTAATTTAAGAATGGATTCTAATTGAATGAATGCAAACATGTAATCAAAATATGGAATCTAAGAATGGATTCTAATAGAATGATTGCAACAATGTAATCAAAATAAGTAATTTAAGAATGGATTCTAATTGAATGATTGCAAACATGTAATCAAAATATGGAATCTACAAATGGATTCTAATAGAATGATTGCAGCAATGCAATCAAAATAAGTAATCTAAGAATGGATTCTAATAGAATGATTGCAACGATGTAATCAAAATATGGAATCTAAGAATGGATTTTAATAATAGAATGATTGCAACAATGTAATCAAAATCAGTAATCTAAGAATGACTTCAAATAGAATGATTGCAACAATGTAATCAAAATAAGTAATTTAAGAATGGATTCTAATTGAATGATTGCAACAATGTAATCAAAATATGGAATCTAAGAATGGATTCTAATAGAATGATTGCAACAATGTAATCAAAATGAGTAATCTAAGAATGACTTCAAATAGAATGATTGCAACAATGTAATCAAAATAAGTAATTTAAGAATGGATTCTAATTGAATGATTGCAAACATGTAATCAAAATATGGAATCTAAGAATGGATTCTAATAGAATGATTGCAACAATGTAATCAAAATAAGTAATCTAAGAATGGATTCTAATAGAATGATTGCAACAATGTAATCAAAGTATGGAATCTAAGAATGGATTCTAATAGAATGATTTCAACAATGTAATCAAAATAAGTAATCTAAGAATGGATTCTAATTGAATGATTGCAAACATGTAATCAAAATATGGAATCTAAGAATGGATTCTAATAGAATGATTGCAACAATGTAATCAAAATAAGTAATTTAAGAATGGATTCTAATTGAATGATTGCAACAATGTAATCAAAATATGGAATCTAAGAATGGATTCTAATAGAATGATTGCAACAATGTAATCAAAATAAGTAATCTAAGAATGGATTCTAATAGAATGATTGCAACAATGTCATCAAAATATGGAATCTAAGAATGGATTCTAATAGAATGATTTCAACAATGTAATCAAAATAAGTAATCTAAGAATGGATTCTAATTGAATGATTGCAACAATGTAATCAAAATATGGAATCTAAGAATGGATTCTAATAGAATGATTGCAACAATGTAATCAAAATAAGTAATCTAAGAATGGATTCTAATAGAATGATTGCAACAATGTAATCAAAATATGGAATCTAAGAATGGATTATAATAGAATGATTGCAACAATGTAATCAAAATAAGGAATCTAAGAATGACTTCAAATAGAATGATTGCCACATTGTCATCAAAACATGGATGTCATCAACACATGGAATCTGAGTATGGATGCCAATAGAATGATTACAACAATGTCACTAAAATATGGATACTAAGGATGGATTCAAAAGAATGATTGAATCAATGAGTTTTAAAACAATGAGTCTTGGCCCCAAAGTCACCAAAATATGGAATGTGGATGACTTGATAAAAGTGAGGATAAAAGAAATAATGAGGCGGGGGAGGGAGGGGTGTAGACGTGTATTAAACATCACACATCTTGGTCGCAATGTCAAATGGGAGGATTTTCACAACAAATGTGATCTCAAATGCTCACAAAATTCTTATTTATCAAATTTTTTTCTCAAATTTTCATTGACTTATTTCGTCAGATTGCTTTTACTCACTCATGTGTTCAGTGGCGGATCCAGAGGGGGGCGCCCCGGGCGCGCGCCCCCCCCCCTATTTTCGCCGGATTTTTGTTATAGTTATATTTACTGGATTGGTACAATGTAGTCAATTTCAAGGGCTAGATCTAGTCAAAACTATATTTTAACTTATGCTCATGGCCTTTGTGTTCGCACAAATGCACCTCTGTCATACTGTATTGCAATATGTAAATTCCGGAATTCCAGGGCGCGCAAGTCGATTGGTTGGAAAGTTGCACCACTTGTAATCGGGAGTTGCAGTGCAGTGACCAGTGTGAAGATGTTGGATTGGATATCATTTTTTCCCGAAATTTTGTGTTTTTTGTAACATGCGTTTGTCCGTCTTAATGGCAAATACATGTAAATTGTAAGTAACAAATCGCGAGAGAAAGTGTCAACGATGCGAATGATATAATGTCTATCCCCGAGATTATTCTTCACTCAAAGATGAAGCCCTATATCGGGCGCCACGTGCGCAGCATTATCATTCTGCCTTGGTCATGTACGTTTTCACTGAAATGTATAGGTCAGACATATTTGTATTTAATGTAAACTAACTTTTACACTTTCTGGTAGATTCAGAGGCATATTATCCAGGGCGCCCCAACTAAGTTTCGCCGAAGCAATCATTCCAACGAATTATCAAGGAGCAAAATTGTATATTCTCAATCACCAGTCGACCCACTCCGCGTTTGCTGACATTATCTTATGTTAAAATAAATATAAATACAATTTCATCCTGGCTGGTCATAAGTTAAGATGGCAACGCGATGAGAGACTTTGAACGTAAACAATAAAAATGATGAGAATCCCCTTAAGAAGCATTATATTACTTTGAGGTTGTGCAGAATGACTGGATTATTGAAGATGATTTGAAAATAATACGAGGGAAAAGGTTGATTACCAGAAGATGATGTCGTTTTTTTTCTGTAGTTTGTAACAATTTACTGTGCATTTTGGGAAAAAACCCAAATTTTATGCATGTTGCCATACGACTAAACAATTCTCGTTTGAAACACACAATGTAAATACACAAATGACAATAAACAGAATGGATTGTTCGGAACTTATCGATTACAAGTCTCCGTTTCGTATCATTTAAATTTGACGTTTCAATCACACGATGCAAGCAAGTGAAGAGCCTTTGCCAAATGTATGTTTTGAATGACCGCTTATACGGTGTGTGACTGGAAACCAGCTCCTAAATGAGTCAGTATGTGTCTTTTATTCATGAAGTTACAGTGATTTAAGTGTGCATTTTTCTTCTAAAGGTGCTCTCAAAATACGACATTTGGACATGATTTTTTTGAAAAAGTCCTTGCCAAGGGAGGGGGGTATCCCCCCTCCCACACCCTCCCCCGCTCGGTCGCTTCGCTCTCTCGCCGCTGGCGCCCCCCCCCCTATTTCAAAATCCTGGATCCGCCCCTGGTGTTAATGGGGGATCATGAGTTATACCATGCCAAAGAGATTCTAAGCTTCACAATAATAGTTCATTTTTCTATTTTATTTGTGATTAAGTTTATATGATAAAGGATCGATAATCCTCAGTTTCATTTTTAGTGGGGTGCACTTTCCTTCTCTTACCTTGCCTAGTTGATCAGCATCCGGTCTGATGGTTGGTGTGGTACTAAGTAACATCTTCACATACTCTTTCAAACCATCAGGAAGGCTTGATAATAAAGATATATTCAAACTTCGCAACTGAAAAATCAAAACAAGAAGGATACTGATGTATCGTATTTCTATTCAATATGCTTTATGCAGGTCAAATCCACAGTAATTAACCATTTTTTACTCCATATATCATAATATTAGATAGCCAAGACAGATAGCCAAGCGCGATTGGTCAATTGCGCGTCACGTGATATGATCGAAATCCGTGTATTTTCCCAGCCGGTCCACCTTCGATGAATATATTGACCAACCGGTCCGTGAATATATTTTCTACGTGTATGGCGCCCTCTTGTGGATTACATGTTATCAACTAAACGGAAATAAAATATGTGGGACTAAAGTATCTGAGCTGGACTCTGAGATCTAGGGCTAGGCCTAAAACAAACTTGATTTGATTAGAAAAGGGCCATTCACTGCATTAAAGTAGTAGTAGACTAAAGTTACATCTAGATCTATACCAGTTCCATCAATCACTGTGACTATCGTAAACAACAGGTTGCACGCATCGTTAGACCATTTTTATCTTCATCATTAAAGGCTATCTAATATAACAGATATTGACTGATGGGATGTGTAAAAAAAAATCTTTGGACCGCCTAAAGGATTAATATTTTCCCTCGTGATCATATTTTCCCTCACAGCTGCGCGCTTCGGGAAAATATAACCCCTCGGGAAAATATAAATCCGGCGGTCCAAAGAATGTTTATATTACACACCCCATTAGTCAATATCTGTATAATATATGGAGTAAATATATCATAATATATGGAGCGTTGGAGCGTTGTGGCCCAGTGGATTAGTCTTCGGACTTTGAAACAGAGGGTCATGGGTTCAAATCCCAGCCATGGCATAATTTCCTTCAGCAAGAAACTGATCCACAATATGCTGAATGGGTACCGGTAGGAATTGATTCCTTAACCCTATCTAGGCCGGGGGGCCTTGGAGGCCCCCCCCCCCCAACGAGTCGCGCGATATTTCGCGCAAATTTTTTTTACCACGCTGCTCGCTGACTTTTTACTTTCAAATCTTGCGCAATTTTTGAGACCAAGCACCCGGGTACGCGGTTCTGAAGTTACGCAACGTTATGTAATTGCATGTCAGACCACAAATTGCTCAAAAACGTCATTTCGTGTACAAAGTAAATGTAAATTGTGTTTTCAATCAAAAATCATAAATGTATGATTATTTTTAGTTTTGCTGGACTAAATGTTTGTATTTTATGCTTTTTATGATTGTAGAAGAGTCCCCAACATTGAAAAACAAAAGGTCAAAAAACAAAGAAATACATAAGAAATTGCAAAAAACAATATAAATCATAAGAAATTGATCTGATATCACAATTTCTTTCATGTACACTTGCTAAGAACATCACAAAGAGTTTCTATGCTAAAAATTAGAACATTTGGAGCTTTATTTATGGAGTTAGAGGAAAAAGTATGATTTCGCATACTAATTACGCATAAATTAACATAATTACATAATAATAATTCACATGAAAAAAATTACTATACAATTTTGTAGATTATATCCCAGACAACCTGCGTGCCAATTTTCGGCGCGGTCGAAGGCCGAGATCTCATGGGGGACCTGGGAGCCCCCCCCCCCCCCGGCCATATGAACTCTGAAAATACCCCGGCCTAGATAGGGTTAAAAAGCTGTGTGCGCTATGAACGCCTAGCTTAGCCGGGTAATAATAATGGTCAGTTCTTGTATAGCGCATAACACATTTTAAATACCGTCTCTATGCACTTCCAAAGGACTTGGATATTATTACCCCGGCTGTAGCTAAAGCAGCCTTTCCAGCACTCGGCATTTTAAGGAATTAATTCCTGCCAGGTACCCATTTACCTCACCTGGGTTGAGTGCAGCACAATGTGGATAAATTTCTTGCTGAAGGAAACTACGCCATGGCTGGGATTTGAACCCATGATCCTCTGTTTCAAAGTCCAGAGACTAATCCACTGGGCCGCAAAGCTCCACATAATGTGGAAGTGACAATAATATGGAAGTGAACCTTTTAACTATAATTTGTCAAGTACAGTCACAATCAGTGTCGTACAGATGGGGGACTTTCCAAGAAAAAAAAGAGGAAAGGAAAGAAAGGGAAAGAGAGAAGGGTGAAATATATTATTTTCAGAATATTATGTCAAAGTCTATCAACAATTGATTTTTTTTTTAAATGTCAAAATTTTTGCTCGCACATTTCGGTTGATCACAACTTTTTTTTTTAAATAAATTTTGTCCTATATGCATTATTCAGCCGCCTCAGAACTTTTGGTTCATTACTGGTCAAAGCTGTCTATAAAATAGAGGAAACAGTAAAAGTGGACCCCGGAGACAAGTAACCTTTATAGTCAGGTTTTCACGAAAGACAGGTGGTTGTTGAGACAGGTTTGACCATGAAATTAATTTTTGAAATTATCAAATTTTATCAAGTTCAAAAAAAGATATTACTACCTGTTCAGATTTCTGTTTAAATGTGGCAAGATTCTCGTTGCAATCATGGAAGAGTTTGCCGTTGTTGATCACGGAGTACATTAACATACCAAGACTGAACATATCACTGGACGTATCACAGCTCTGTGTTAACTGGTACTCCGGAGCCAAGTAGTTCAGGTCTGGCTGAAGCAATGCTGAGATATTGTTCATAAGTTCACGTGAAGGGAAACTAGCCTATGAGAGAATGAGAATTATGCGATTAGGCACAGTTATATTCATATTATTTCCAGCTCTTTGAGGAGACATTAAAAGTCCTGGGTTCGATATCGGCCATGGCACTTACGCCAGTGAGCAAAGCATTTAATGAAGAGTGCTCCCGTATCATGCATTCAAATAAATGGAAATTCTGTACACATACTTGGAAACTATATGCCACTTTAACAAACATAATAAATGAATATAGACTTATGTGATTGACAGATCACAAATGCTCTTCATCACCATCACCACCATCATCACCATCAGCTTCATCATCATCATCATCACCACCATCACCATCATCATCAGCTCCATCATCATCTTCATCATTATCACTGTCATCATCATCATCATATGACTTACTGGTTGATAAGGTGGTGATGAGGAAGGGAAAACAAAGTCATGTGAATTACTGGTTGATCAGGTGGTGATGAGGAAGGATTAACAAAGTCATGTGACTTTATATCAATTGATCAGGTGGTGATGATGAATGGGATAACAAAGTCATGTGACTTAGTTGATCAGGTGGTGATGAGGAAAGGATCACAAAGTCATGTGACTTAGTGATTGATCAGGTGGTGAAGAGGAAGAGACAACAATGTCTGGTTAATCAGGTGGTGATGAGGTGGACAAATAAGTCACATGACTTACTGGTTGATCAGGTGGTGAAGAGGAAAGGATAAAAAAAAGTCAGGTGACTTTCTGGTTGATCAGGTGGTTAGGAGGAAGGGAAAACAAAGTCATGTGACTTACTGGTTGATCAGGTGGTGATGAGGAAGGAATAACAAAGTCAAATCCAGCTAGCTTCCAGGCTCCATTACCATTCAAGATAATACTCGCCGGTGAAATATTACCATGGACCATATGAATATCATTATGAAGAAACTTCAAGGCATCTGTTAACTGTAAAAGAGCAAACAATAGTCATGTTCTACACTGAATCAGAAACAGGAAACATACAAAATATTCAGAGATAAGTTTTAATTTCAACTTTGTTTCCCTATGATATAATACTACTGTAGCTGACAGCTTCACATCTTGAATTTTCTTTTTTTTTCAAATCATTCCCTATATCAATGTATCAATGGATGTTTTCTGAACTTGTCATTCAAATTCTGTCATTTCAAAATAGTGTAAACAATAACAATTTGGTTACAAGCACAAGTAAATTACTTTATATTGAGAGCACACAACCCACCTGTAGAAGGCCATATTTGATCTCGACTTCAAACAACTTGTGTTCTCCAATGTCCGGGGGTATGGGCGTCGGCATGTTGTCATGGCAACCTAATATATTGGCTAGGCTGGCAAAGACAGGCTCTGTAGCAAACGCCAGGCTTTCTCTGTGAAGTGAAGGAAGAGCAGAAGAGAAAACATATTGCAGAAACTGCTGTAATCACCAATTAACATCATAATGTTACTTGTGCAAGAGATCTATAATAAACATTAAAAGGAAAATGTGTGAAGTCACCAATCAATGCCTGCGAATGTTCCACTCAAGAATGCTCCATTACTGTCATGCATAAAAAAAAGTTGAGCGTAACTTAAAAAGGCTTTATAAAATACCATCATGACGCAGAAAAAAGTTGTGCGTAACTTAAAAAGGCCACCATGATGCATGTAAAAGTTGTATGTAACTTAAAAAAAACTTCATAAAAGGCCACCCTGATATCCTTTGCCCCACCCCCCTTGAATTGATGTAGGTTAGACTGTTCATTTGTGTTTCATCTATATATCCTCATAGGATTCCATGCAATATAAACAATATATTTGGAATAGGCTACCCTGTTTTTGGATGAATGGACACCCAAAAAAATGAAAAAAGAAAAATTAAGTTAATGAATGAATGTATAAATACATGAATGGATGGATGGACAGACAAATGAAAGAATGAAAGAAAGAGAGAGATAGAGAAAGAAAGAAAGAAAGAGAGGGAGAGAGAGAGAGAGAGAAAGAAAGAAAGAAAGAAAGAAAGATAAAAAGAAAGATGAATGAATGATTAATTAATTAATCAATCAATCAATTGAATAGATAAACAAGCAAAGACAGAACTAACCTTGTTTCTTCCAATGGATGTTGAACCGTAAGCACACAAGGATGTCTTAGCCTGGTCAACTGGGTTGAACCCTTACGTAAGATCTCTAACAATGGTTCTCTATCCTTTTTGGCAAATCTTTCCAGGAGTTTCTTCTCGAATACAAATACACCTGATTCCTGTTACCATGAAGATGAGGAAAAAAGTTCAAAATGTCAACAATTTTATCACTCTACATCCAATTTTGATAATTTTTCAGCACTATGCTTCATTTTTTTCTCTTTTTTAAAATCAAATCAACATTTTGATAGGGTGAACTTAGTCTTTAATCATGTTAATAAACGGCTAATGAATCTTCTGCATCTCTACAAACCTGTTTCGTTGATCTTTTGACAGCAAGATAGATCTTCCACAAACACCCGGGACCGCCGCTACCGACATGCCGAATGACCTCATATTCTCTCATCACTGGGTTCCCGATAAACCCACCAACCGTACTTTTCAATTTATTCAGCATCTCCATCACGCTCGTCTGTTCTCGTCATCCACCTGCTAAGAAGTGGTCCGAAGATGCAAAAAATCTGAAAAAATAATTATTTTAAAGTGTTAAATGTAGGCAACTCTATGAATGTTATAGATGACAGGAAATTTATAGAGTACAACGTGAATAATGATTGCCATCATTGCATTAATTATAAATGAATACTGATTTTAACTGATTCACCTGGCCCCATCATGCTTCGTTTGGAAACTACCGTGGAAAAAACTTTCTAACAAAAAGTCTTCTTCATAAAGGAATATCCAGACAAACTTTGTTAACAAAAAAAAACAAAAGCTCAATGATGAAAAAAAGCTTTACAAAAAAATTCCTAGAATATGCTTGTCGAGCACTTTAAATAATTTCATCAGGTTCATTATTCATCAAACCTACGATACCCTTTTTTTGGTTGACACAGAGATGCCAAGTTCAAAGACCAGCTATGCATGAGATTTTCTGTGAATCTGAGTGAGATCACAGACATTGTGTACAATGTATATGGGGATAGGTTGTGATAGCAGCATGAGACCAGCGTGAGACCAGCATGAGACCAACGTTGCGTGAGACCAGCTCAAATGGCCATCTTTACAAGAGCGTAGGGCACAGGCCAAGGTGGTGATGATCTACTGTATTACCAACTCACTCATTGACATCCCACCTACTTTCCTCACTCCATCCACATCTATGCAGAGGTCATTCTCAGAAGATCCTTGTTCCCTTTGCCAGAACACTTGTCTACCAGAGGAGCTTCTTCCCAGATTCGATAAAACTTTGGAACTCCCTCCCCCAAAGCACAGTTAATTGTACCTCTCTACACATCTTTAAACAAGAGGTACAAAAGACCCAGCTCTGTTAATGACGGTGGTTATTTTTACTTGCACGCTGTAAGCAATTTTTTATTGGATAGTGTACATACACTTGCACGCTGTACTTCACCAGTACGACAATACACCAGACGGTGGACCGTACTGATTCCAGAAGAAGAAGAGACAGAGATTTGAGGGGATGAACAAGAGTCCAAAATGCTTGAGTCTCACGCATAATGCGTGAGACTTGGTAGCTCTGTTGACATGAATTAAAAATTGAATTTATTCAAACCAGAAAAAAACAGGAATGCATAGACATAAGTCCATCACATATTGACCATGTCTTTTGAAACTGACCACCTTGCACTGATGCATTAAAGTTGAATTAAGAAGACGATTCAAAATATTGAGATATTTACATTAATAGCAACCTTACAACCCACCAAACACTGAGAGGTGATTTGACCCCCCATTTTCTTTTTTCAAAATAGTGAATTTGAACGATTTATCCCTACCCATTTTCCCTGAGTTCGCTCCTGCAATGCCTACCGAGACGGGTGTTCTTTGACTGTGACGTCACCGGGGGTATCGTAGTAAACAAGGCAGTGCTGTTTTGTGTACTATGCACGTACGCCTTCATATTTACTTTTGTGTCAAAACTTCATTTTATCGCTATTGATTTTATGTGAACGATGTTGAAAGGAAGTAAGAATTATCATAAGACATATTGTCAATAATATGACCCTACATTGTTAAAACTGTTCTTCTTTGTAGCAATTTTAGACGATTTTAATGCCTTGTTTTCGTTCCGGACTGTGTCCGTGGCGAAACAATTGAATAAACTGCAGTTGAAGTTGTATTTCGAGCCGGAGAACTTGCAAAAAGGAAATGATTAAAATTATATTTATGGCCATACTATTATTCCAAATACGTAAATTCCCTCATAATGATACCATAGACCCTAAAGGAATAATTTCAAGACGAATAATATGAAATATGACCAAGATCTTCTCACCAGTCGATAACGTAGCAGACGTGTTATCATGATATATTTATCCGCGTGTGACGCGGCTCTTGCAAAAAACACAGTTGGTTGCGGAATTGCTTTGTGCCGACCGGCCACCCGCTCCGGCGCAGCTAGCTGTCGAGCTGCCGGACCGCATACCTTTCATGCTGTCTTGAACTCACTTGCGAATTGCATTTGTATGTTTGACGGTGACCTCTAGCGTAATTAAATATACATGTAGAAAACAACTCGGGAGGCCGAGAAGAATAGTAAGTTGATTCAAGATTGTTCTGTGGAATGAGCCATGAGTGGAAATGATCCACAGGATATAAAAATGGAGTCAAAGACAAAAGGAAAGAAGAAAAAGACGTCAGGGGATTGCTGCATGGTCATGAACTGCGGTTCGACCATAGAGATATATATGGGGATGGTCTGGGGGTCGACATACCAGAACACTTCCCCACTACAGTGCAGTACACTCAATGCCTGGGTGTACTTGAGTGTATTGTATATAGCATATAGGCATGCAGCGCGCGCAGAGCTGAGCTAACCGCCGGAATTACTTTCCAGCTAATCACTTGATGGAACATCGTGATAAAATAAATGAGAAATAGTGAAAATATCATTCAATAACTCACTGTTTTCAATCTTTCATCATGATTTAAGAGTTCATGATAGTTATTCATACTGTTCTTTATACAGGTAAAGTAAAGATTTGTACATATGATTCCTATTTGTTTGATTTGAGTTGCTTTGACAAAAAATTGTAAAATCATCTTTCACTCTCTGCATAGCATTTCTGTATTACACCCAGGCATCTCTTACACTAAATTCCCTCCGGTGACGTCACACTCAGAGTGATTTTCTGTACACTCGTCTCTCGGGCTCTGACAGGTGGCTAATTTCATAGACTTTCAAAGCAAAATATCGAGAAGGCAGAAGATTTTTGTGACATGCTATTTGTTTGAACAACTGATATATACTTTATATTATGTGTGGAAACCATATTTATGGAAACTCACCCCTTCTTAATTCAACTTTAATATAAAAATTATTCATATATCGATATAAATTACAAATGTTATGCGCGGAAGAGTAATGTTAGGCGCAGCGTCCATAAGAACGATAAGAATTGATCTCACAAGATAAAAACAGGGAGAAAAGGTACTTTACCCAGTTGTTGTGTGTCGGGACAGGTTGTGTGTCCGGACTATCAATTTTAGAAAGACATTTGGAAAAAATTACAAGCAAAGATTCAATTTTTAGTATAAAACGTTAGTAAATATTATTATAGAGAACAAAATAGATGATTATAACTATTGAACTAATATTTTTAGTGTAATCCGAAGACAAAAAAGAAGGCTTTAAAAATATAAAGTGTCCAGACACAGGAACGTCCCCCCCCCATCCTATATAAGTTTTGTAGAATTTATCAACATTGTATTTGTATTCGACTGTAGTGTAGAGAACTCTTTATTGTCAATGATTTATTGTCCAGACCCGAACCCAATAGTGTTTTTTACTGTATTCTCTCTAATCAAGTATGTCTCATAAAGAAAATTCTTCATCATTTGAAACAAGTATTATCACAGAATTGTACAACGATCATTGAGAATGAAAAATATAAAATGATAATAGTTATAATAATAGTCATTTATATAGCGCCATCTATCTAGAAATATTTTATTCCGAGGCGCACAAGAAAAAGGAAAGAATGAGACAGTTTGGATGAGTGTCAAAGTGTCAATAACTAATGAAGAAAATGTAACTTTTCTCTAATACAGATTGGAATTCATCAGAATCTAAAATGATAAGAGAGAAAAACAAAAATAACAACAGGTGGTATTATGTACGTAGATAAGTTTTTTTCATATTTTATTTATTGAACCGGTCCACACATTGGTCTATATCACACATTTTCATATCAATTTATTTGATTCACGATATAAGAGCAATGTGGATAAAATACCTTTCTCAAGGGCATAAGTGCCTTGACGGGAATCGAACCTCTGATCCTCTGATCTCCATTCAAGTGCCTGGCCTTAGACCACTCGACCACGGCACCTCCAGAAATAATCGTAGATCGATTGTTTTGGCCTCACCTGCGAAGCAGAGTGAGACTATATAGGCGCCGCTTTTCCGACGGCGAAGGCGGCGGCGCACAGTGGGCCAGGAGAGAGCAAAAGTGCGCCAAAACTGGTTTTTGGTCATGAAACAAATTTTGTTTTTTTCATGTTCTAAACAAAGATAAGAACCTGTAGGATGTCTCCATACAATATTTCTCCATGAAATTGATTATTAGTTGCCCATTTTATTCAATATTACCGCAAAAATGACCCTTTACGGCTACCGCATGTGAAAATGACACGTTTTAGATATTTCACTGTTTCAACAAAACGGATAGCTTAATTTATTTCTAATTCACGGCACTTTTTGATGAATGATTGTTTTAAGTGATCAAAAATTTTCAAGATAAAATGATTATCCTTTCAGAGGTAATTTTGGACGAAACCATTTGACAATGGGGGGTTTTAGCAATTTTTTTTTCATGAGCATTTCTTTTACAAATTGCTGCCGATTGCTGCGCTATAAATACCATGACGGTCTTTGTTATAGTTCATGCTTTACAATGATACCAAATTTAGCTGCAGATACGTGCATTTTCTGGAGATATAACCAATTTTCCAACCACATGTTCGCCATATTTATCACAAAAAGTCGTTCCAAGTTAGTGTCCCATTATGCGCGTGCCGAACGTTGCGGGTGACATTAAACAAACTCCCCGCTCCCTTCGGGACCGTATCTCTGTGAAACTCACCGTCGCGTGGTGGGAGAGAGAGAGGGGGGGGGGGGTGTCTGGCTCAGGTGTCTGGTTCTTTAGACTGGTATCTTCCTAAAGTATTTTCGTTAAACATACGTTAAGACAAGCTGTCATTTCCACTTCCACTAACTATATAGTAATACATGTAAAACAACTTCATTTTGATGTCAAACTGTTCCATCCCGTGTTGCATATATGCTGTCATTCTGAGAAGATTAATTCTTAAGGTAAGATTCCCGGGTAAGATTATTAATTTGTTTTGTTGTTCATAAACCAAGTCCTACTGTATATCGCTATCATAAAGCAAGTCCTACTGTATATCGCTATAACACACATGACTAGGGAGGTGATTGGTTTCACTCAGTTTTCTGCCAAAAAATGAAAATGACAGATACGTGGGATCTATACATGTATAAAGTTGCATTATCATTATTAGTATTTCCCCCCCCCCCAAAAAAAAAAAAAAAAAATGAAGGGTTTGTAACTTCACATACACGTATGAATTCGTTTATCTCTTGGCTCATTCTAAATTTGCTATAAATTATTGTTAAAATCAATCAAGAAGGAAGTGCATAATCATTTCAAGGATTGATTGGTCTATGACTCTTATTGACTTTATATGTATTCCACAGACTAATGGTAACAAGTGACATTGTGATTAGTAGCAAATTTTTAAGAGTACAACAAGCACAGCCTCTTCCTCCTGATGTTCAGAGTACATGCATGCTAAAAGATCCTTTCACCAAAGACATAATGGTTGTTGAGATAACAGAGAGAGAGACTCTGTTTCGGAATAACTTTGTATACGCTGTTCTTGGTGAAATATATAGGTAGGCCTTGTACCGATTAACCTGCAGAGGACCCGGCCTCTATTATTTATCATTGGGATAATTATTTTAAAGATTTCACTGTCCAATACTGGCATCAATCCATTTTAATTCATGTAGGTGTGGTTAATCATTGTACCCATTGAATAAAAATACCCCTTTGCATTTTTTTTTACAATTTCACTTTGAATTTTACAATTCCGGATTCATGGTAGGGCGCCCTCTTTAACCCTAAATAGACTGGGCTATTTCGACACCTAAGAAGACGGGGGGGGGGGGCTGATTCAGCCCCCCCCCCCTTATGATCTCGGCCGTCGATCGCGCGATCGCGACGAAAATTGGCACACGCATTACCCTTGGCATTACCTACAAAACTATAACATCAAATTCTTCAAAAATCTCATGTCTCATTAATAATGCTAATTTATGCGTAAAACCATAAGTTTGCTCTAATTAATAAAATAATGCCCCTGAATTGCTTATTTGTGTTTCACATACTCTAGATAGGCATCTGATCAAATTTATTTTTAAAAAATTTCAACATCACATTTATTTTCTTATGTTTTCTATTCTTTTCTAAATTTCTTATGTATTTCTTTGTTTTTCGAATTTTTGTTTATTTATTGTTTTTTCAATGTAAATTGTCAGGGGCTTAATTGATTGATTTTAAGCAGTAAAAGGAAAAATAATGATACATTTATGAATTTTGGCTGAAAACACTATTTGCATTGGATTTGTACACAAATTCACGTTTTTGAGTAATTTGGGGTCTGCATGCACTTACAAAATGTTGCGTAATTTCGGAACCGAGTACCCGGGGGTCACAATTTTGGTCTCAAAAGTTGCCCGAGACTTGAAAGTAAAAAGTCAGTGAGCGACGCTGTCAAAAAATTTTGCGCGGCGGATTTATCGCGAAAAATGTCGAGGGGGGGGGGCTGAATCAGCCCCCAGTCTTTTTAGGGTTAAGCGATACTCAAGTCACAAATTGAATTGTTTGTACCCCGAGCACAGACTTTTTTTTTGTTTGTTTGCCTGTTTATGTGTTTGCTGTTTGCTAATATTCTTCCTTATTGCTGAAATTTATCTAAAACTAGTTTCTGGAAAATTTGAAAATTATTGTAGAATTAGAAACATGTAATTTCTTCTCAAATGTTAACAGCCAATCAGAAAACAGTATTCTAATGACGTCATCAATATTTGAAAATACTTTTATTGAATTCTACGGGTGAAATTACCCCAGTCTACCAAATTTAATCGTATAAATATGTGAAAAAAGGGTTTTGTCGCACTTTGGGTTCATTCTGGCCCACTGTGCGGCGGCGTCAACACCAAATCTTAACGTTTTTATCTTTAAGTCTTTTGATCTTTAAGTTTTTGGAATGACAGCATAACTTAGGAAGTATATGGACCTACATGTAGTTCATGAAACTTGGCCATAAGGTTAATCAAGTGTTATTGAACATCCTGCCGGAGTTTTGTGTCACATGACAAAGGTCATTTAGGGTCAATCAACTTAGACCATGTTGGGAGAACCAACATCAAAATCTTAACCTGAGGTTATGTTTTTGAAATGTCATCATAACTTAGAAAATATATGGACCTAGTTTATGAAACTCAAAAAAGGTTAATCAAGTATTGCTAAACATCCTGCCTGAGTTTTGAGTAACATGACCAAGGCCATTTAGGGTCAATGATCTTTGGCCGAATTGGGGGTATTTGTTGAATTACCATCTTAACTTTAAAATTTTATGGATCTGATTCATGAAATTTGGACCTAAGAGTAATCAAGTACCACTTCACATCCTGTGCGAATTTCAAGTCACATGATCAAGGTCAAAGGTCAACTTTGGCCGAATTGGAGGTATTTGTTGAATTACATCATAACTTTGAATGTTTATTGGTCTAGTTAAAAAAAGTTGGACGAAAGAGTAATCAAGTATCACTGAACATCATGTGCGAGTTTCAGGTCACATGATTAATGTCAAAGGTCATGTAACTAACGGTCAATGAACTTTGGCCAAGTTGGGGGGTATTTGATGAATTATCAACACAACTTTGAAAGATTATGGATAGGATTCATGAAACTTGGTCATAAGGGTAACCAAGTATCACTGAATGCAAGTTTCAGGTCACATGAACTTTCAACATGTTCAAAGTTTATAGATATGGTGTATTAAATGTTGATATAGGGGTATTCAAGTATCACTGACAGGTTTTAGGTCACATGATCAAGGTAAAATGTCAGTAAACGTTGTATTGTACCATACATGAATGGTGTATTTTGTGAATAATTATTTTATCTGTTTTTATAGTAGTTTTCAAAGTCAGCACTGCTACTATATTGAATCGCGTGATGCACGGGTGAGACCACCAGATGCATTCCACTTGTTCTAGTATTCGATAACTTGTTCAAATTATTGTAGTTTTCGATCTGTATTAGACTCATGTTGTAATTTCTCTATCATTTTATGTTTTTCATTCCCCAAAATAGTTTTACAATTGTATAACTCAGTGATATAACTTGTTCAAATTATTGTAGAAATTGCTTTTATGGGATTTATTTTTTTCTAATTGTGAACATAATTCAAAGAAGACCAAGTCATGTAATAAAACAAAATAAAATCCATTTTAATATTGTCTCTTCTTTTTTTAAATTTGTAAATATTGCATTGCTATTTTGTGTTTCCCATATATAAGCTTTCAATTTGTATATAATTTGTCATTTTCACTTTTCGGTCCGTTCGAGGTCTGTACGGGGGGTGTAAGTCTTTTGCGATTCAAGTTCCTAATTAAGAGACATTTTTTTCTCTCTCACTGAAAACTGATGTAAAAATGAAATTCATCGCCATAAAATTCAATCAAAACATATAGCATTTGTTTTATGAAGGTCAACAAAAACGTTTGATATGGAAGCTAGTG